>NC_057883.1:7099561-7219561 GCF_019740435.1 Gambusia affinis
TAATACAAGACAAAAAATCTAAATACTTTGTTGGTCTAATGTGAAAATAATGCATTGGGATTCTTTTTAATGACTCCCAACCTCAATCTGTTCAAAGTTTTAGACGTCTTTACAGCCTGTCTCACCCTGAAAGCTAAAGTTAAGCATTTCAGTCTGGATTGCTAAATCTGCCACTCACCGTCTCTCCCTCCCTCTCTCTCTCCTGCCTGTCTCATACTTTCAGGTACAGGAGCAGGTCCACCCAACCCTGAAAGCAAAGGAGGATGCCCTGCAGCACATTGAAGAGCTGATCCTGCAGCTGCTCAACATGCTGTGTGTGGCGCAGCCTCGCACAGTGCAGGATGTAGAGGTATGACCTTTGCTTCCCCTCTCCTGGTAATTTCTTTTTTAAAGACGGAAACTTTTAATACATAATAGGCTCGTGTCTGTCCTCTTACTACGAAGAATCTCCTTGCCTCCCCTCTCGACAGGAACGTGTGCAGAAAACCTTTCCCCACCCTATAGATAAGTGGGCAATTAACGACGCCCAGGCAGCTATTGAGAAACGTAAGAGAAGAAACCCCTTGCTTCTCCCCGTGGACAAAATACACCCATTACTTAAGGTAAAGACTCACAGAGCTGACCTCTCTCTCTCTCCCTTTTCTGTCTCGTTCCACTTCCTCAGCCGACTAGAAATGTTTATCTAGTTTTGGTGGTAGTTTTGGCAACTTGTCTAATGACATTGCCCCGGAGTGAGCCGTCACCCTGCATGTTCAGACAGACTCTTAACATGATCTCGAACCAACGTTCGGCTGCTGTGGAACGATTCACGTGCTTTGCTTCGTCTGATGGGTTTTGCTTTTCCTCCAATCAGGAGGTTCTGGGCTACAAGGTGGACTACCATGTGTCCCTGTACATCGTGGCAGTACTTGAATACATATCAGCAGATATACTCAAACTGGCCGGCAACTACGTCGGCAACATTCGGCACTATGAAATCACCCAACAGGACATCAAGGTCTCCATGTGTGCAGACAAGGTGGGGATATTGTTGAGGAAGGAGCGGCTGCATTCACTCGCCTCTCGCTGACTGGTTCCGTTTCGTGTCTCTGCGTTCAGGTGTTGATGGACATGTTCGACCAGGAGGAGGACATCGGCGTGATGTCGCAGTTCACCGAGGAGCCTTTGTCGCTCGCGGAGCTTTCGTATGACGAACTGGTGAAGCTTGAAATCGCAGAGGAGCGGCAGTATCTGCGGGAGCTCGATCTGATTATTAAAGTGTTCCGGAACCATTTCCTGTCCCACCCCAAAGTCTTCACAGATGAGGTGAGGAGCACATTAAGCTGATGAAGGAAACATCGTAAAGCTGCTTTTTTAAAGGGATTTCTCACGTCCTTTAAAGGGCTTGCTCACTCATCGGTTTTGAAACAGCTACAACAAACGGCGACGGTCCGGTTCATATTGGAGGCACAAGTTTGAATTTATTCTGGGTTTTTTTTTCTACACCACCATTCTCAAAATTGTGCACACACTCTCCAATACATAAATGCATCCCTATTAATATTTGATTAAATATCTTATATCAAACTACACTTCCCATGACAACATATTTTTCTAGGTATAATGATGTTTCAGGTGTAGTTCAAACTGGATATTTCTCCACTCTAAATGGTTAAACTGGTAGTTCATGCTTCATTCATTCATAACCCAGTTCAGATCTATACTGTTGGAGCACAATAATAATAATAATAATTAATAATGGTTCCATTTATTTTGATGGTAAAACTGCCCCTCGGCATGATGCAACCACCACCATGTTTGACAGTTCTCTAATCACATTTCCTCTCGTTACGACCACGTAACCAACATATGCTGATATATGACCATAAAAACATTTTTCTATTGGAAAACTTGCTCTTCTTTAGACATTGGTGTTCCAGCAGGCCTGATCCTCTGGTTCCCTCGGCGACTCCTGAGGACCGTGGGTTGCCAGTTTGGCTCAGACGGGTTAAAACTTGGACAGAATCGGATGCATTACTGATCCCCCACAGAAGATTGCTTTTATGTTGACAAGCTACTCCCATCTAAAATGTTATAGCAAACATGAACACAACATTTATAACACAAGTGTGAAATTGCAAGTCATTTAAAAAGAAAATAAATGAAATAAATAGAAATAAAACTCTCCCCACCTGTGTGTTTAAAAGGGGAACGTTCAAATAGAAGACTAAAATAGAAAAATAACCACTTTGAATGAGCACCACTAGTTTTACTAGGAGATGTCAAAAATCTAGCGAGCGTTATGCTAAATATTTGTTTTTTGGCCACAAAAAACAAATATTTTATGATGTAATTATTTTAGTCTGCATGTAGATTTTTGATCTTGTTTATTGGAGAAAATGCACAATGAATTAAAAAAATATTCAGCCAGTTATTATCACTGAAATGTATTTAATCAGTTGTGTGATTTTTTTATTTATTTTTTTTAACCCTGGAGAGAAACAATTAAAACGCATCTTTTAAGGTCCAAAATTTATTACATTCATTCCCATGGTGACTGTTTTTATACTTTTCTCTTCTAATTCTAGTATTATACATATAAATGATGGATTAAATGGTACAGAAATATTTAGATGTAAAGCGTAGAGAGGAAAATCTGTTGATATTTCTATGAAAAGACCCACCAGTTCTTTCCAAAAGCTACACAAATTTGAAATTGTTACTCCGCTTCATTTCAGGCAAGTAGCTGTGAGCGGCTTACTGCAGAGCCAGCTTATTCAGACACACATCCAAATAGCAAACAGTTTAAGCCAAATCCACTCTAAGATCATTTAAAGATTAAAACTTCAACTTTCTAATCTGTTAACTGGGAATTAGTATCAAGAAGTCACTTGAAACTTCCAAATATTTTGTCCTTACAGGCTTATTTTATGGAAAACAAACCATCCCTTCACCACTACAAAATTAGGATTTTTCTGTTCGCAGCTAAGATCTAGATGGCACGGATTGTAAATGTTGTCAAAATTGTGTTTTCTAAAGTCTGCCTTACCAATCGCGAGTCACTCTGTTTACATAATAATTGCAACAAACTCTTCTTTTGCTGCTTAAAGTCGTCTCTCTCTTTCTCTCTCTTTCTCTCTCTTTCTCCCGAGGCTAATATGGGGCTCAAGCGCTAAATTCCTCCAAACATATAGGGAATAAGTACAGTTGAAGAAAAAGAAGAAAAAAAAATTGAGTGCAGTGTGTACAGGTTTAGAAGAACTTAGTGGAAAGTTGAGTTTCGTGGATTGCTGTGGCTTTGCATATTTTGGGTTGGGTAATTTGTGGTATCATTTGGGTGAGGAGCGTAAACCTATGTGAGGCCCAGAGGAACACAGAACGTGTAATTAAGTTGAGACTGGAACAACATCTGCATCCCCCGCCAGAAAAACCTCAATTATGTCTGTTGAAATGCGCCATCATCCTGAGCGTTACTCAGAGAGCTCGAGAAAGCGCTTCGGTGAACTAATGGCGTGGCAGAGCTGCTTTTTAAAACTTCAGCAGTTTGTAAACACTTGGTCCAACTTTAGAGTCCTCGTCTTCTTTGGGGATTATTCTCTTTGGAATATGCGCCAGGCTGTTGTTTATAATCAGACTCTACAGGAGAGAGACGAGAAGAAATCCATTTTTGAAAGTCATGAAAAACCTGATTAATCTGGTGATTAATCTGATCCAAAAAAAATGGGCATTTTTTGCAGATTTTTCATTAAGCTATTTAAGTTGTTTCTGTGGAATATGAGAAATGCATTAAAAGATGTAAACAAACAAATAACCCACTTCCTTTTATAAATAGGAAAAAAAACATTTTATTGCCTCAATTACAAAAACACAGCGTTCCTTTAGTGAATTTCAACCTGGCAAATATAAAGAAATTGCCACTTAAGGAGTTTTGTGTAAAACATATTGACAGACAATTTGTTTTATTGTCTGTCAATATGTATGCAAATGCAAATGTATACATAGATTTGCAATTCTATCTTAAAATGCAAATGTATATAGATATAGATTTCACTTAATTTACTTAACTTTTTGTTTTTACTCCAATTATCAATTAATTAATTACTAAATTAGTCTAATAATCGATTGATCACGATTAATCGTTTCAGCTCTAGTGAATTTTGCGATTTGCTAGCAGTTGTTCAGGGAGAACAGTAAACATGTGATGAAGGTGCTCTGCTCGGATGGAGACCAGAAGTGAACTTTTTTTCCCCACCCGTTTCCAAAGTGCCGTTTGTGGCCCATAAGATGTAAACCTGATAATGGCAGCATCATACTGTGGGATGCATTTGTCCTGCAGGGACGAGAAAATCGGAGGAGGCTGATTGGAAGAGAGATGATGCTAATCCAGAGCAGTCCTGTGGGGGAAACCGTTAGAATCTCACTTTAATAATAAACATTAGCTTCACGTTTTATGCTAGCACGACCGTTTTTAGCTTATTGATTCTCTAAAAAGAAGCAATATAATGAATTATCACACCAAAGCTACTTGTCACACTAATGTAAAGATTACCTGAGGGTTAAAGGTCACATTTTTAATGGCCCTTATTTATAATGGTAGTAATTTAAAGAAGGGAGGAAGAAAGCTAATGGCTGATTAAGCATTCAGATGCACTCTGACCCTGGTGAACTCTGGTAGAAATGGACAGCCTTGGACTTAATTTAGAAATGGCTTTTCAGCAGACGGCCTGTAACAGTCATGCATTGATAATGTCATATTATCACCAGCAACCTCACTTGGAAAGATGTCTGAGCTCATTTTTATTTAAATATCAATTATTTCTCTTGTTGTCAATTGATGTTCAAGCAAGTGATGATCACATTTTGTGGAGCGGGAGAGGATGAACTTAATAACCTCAAATTTAACAAAAATGCTAACAGAAAAGACTGGACAGAGGTGTATGTTTACTATAAGTGCCCAGTGTACATTGAGTTATCACTGCAATATCGCGATCAATTGCCAAGCATTCAACAAACCTCGACACTGCTCACCAGTTGTTGTTGTTGCAGGATGTCGAGGTGATCTTCAGCAACATCTTGGACATCCACGAGCTGACCGTGAAGCTTCTGGGTCTGATCGAGGACGCGGTGGAGATGACCGCTGACGGCAGTCCTCATCCGCTGGTGGGCAGCTGCTTTGAAGACCTAGCAGAGGTAACGTGCATCATTTATCAGGAAACGGTTATTGTTGTCGGTTATTGGTGGTAATTAAAAAAACAAAACTGACAATATGACCAGAAATGGGTTTTTTTGTTTTTATGCTTTTTCTCCAGCTTGTACCATTAGAGCATCTATAAATATATGTACATTTTAAAATATGATTCAAAGCAGTTACTGTATTCAGTTTAGTCATGTTAATTTTGAGTATTTAAGTATATGGTATTGGTTTTTCAAAATCAATATTTGTGTTTGCGGAGTTATGAATGTGTGCCATGCAGCCATACAGTTACCAAAAAAAATCCAGAAAAAATTGTAATGTGCACCTATTACTAATTTGGGGATTAGTAATAGGTTTATCACAAATTTTTGTCATCACAAAATATTTTGATAAAATCCCAAACTTATATCACCTACTCCTACCAAGAAGCATAAAAGTCTGTTTTATTACATCTCTTTTAGCTTGTTTTTCATGTTTTTCTTCAAGCAAAATAAAGATATTTTCTGGAGAGAAAAGCTACGTACCTGTGAAAACAAAAAAAAAAAACATTGATATTGGCTTACAAATTGCGTCTAAGATATGTTTGTTAAAAGCCAACACTTTGGTCAGCAATTACCAAAATGAAGGCCAATAATGAAATGTAATGTTTTCTTTCTCACCATTTATGCACTAGAAATAGCCAGCTGCTCAGCACAAATGACTAAATATAATGACAGCATGGGTTGTTGAGTTTGACACCAGCGGGTTATTTCTGCGTGCATGGCCGTGTTTTGATTAGTAATGCTCTGGCTCGTTTCTGTGTGTTTGCAGGAGCAGGCGTTTGACCCGTACGAGACCCTGTCTCAGGACATTCTTGGCAAGAAATTCAATGAGCACTTCCATGAAATGATGCAGAGACAAACGGTTCGCCAACACTTCGGGGTGAGATTTTAAACCGGAGCTCATCCGCTCAAAGAACATGTTTATTTTCCTTCCTATCTGCATTCACAAAAAAACTGAAAAAAGGATTTTATGAATGCATTTTCACTGTAATTCCCCATCATTACAGCTGCGGTGGCATGTTATTAATTTAAAGGGGACAACATTACCTGCTGAATACTTACCGGTCATTTCATAAAATCTCATTTTGCCGTTTGAACTTGCATCTTAAAGTCGCTTACCACCCGTCTATAACTGCTGCTTCCCAAAAACACGCCGGTAGCGATCGCACTCGGCTCTCGTTCCTGCTTCTGTTTTGATCTGAGCGTGGCTAAAATATGGTTTGAAGGCATGTCATGACATATTCAGCGTCCTGTGTGTGCACACTTGATTCTCTGCTGCCGTTTTGTTTTATTTGGACATTCCTCGCGAGAATAGCATTGAAATGGGCCCGGTGGGGTGCAGTTTGGCAGCCTTTGAAGATGAAATATTTGCTGCTGTTTTCTCAAGCCAGAAACTATTGTGGCTAAGTGAAGCATCTCGGGGTTTCTACCCCACTTACTGTAGTCGTTTCAAGCCTTTAAACCGAAATGCCTACTTCTCATTTATTGTGTGTATATATATATATATGTATATATATATATGTGTGTGTGTATAAATGGAGCTCTCGCTGTATCTTTTCATGCCGCTAAGCACCTATTGAAGTCAAAAGGAGAGCAGCAGACTGTGTGAACTTCAATGGTGTTGTGGCTCAGATTGAGGCCTCGCTGTGTTTACCAGCAGTCAGACCCCAGTTAGGTCAACACTGCAGCCTCCATGCCCCGAATACTCACACCCAGTGTTTATTTTCACGTACGCTTCACATTAGAGGCGGCGAGCACAGGGGAGTTAAAAATATGCTTTTAATTTTACCTTGTTGTACTGATGCTAATTAAAGAAAGACTGTCTCGCAGGCGAAAGCATTTTGACACACATTGGTGTGGGATTTTCTCTGGAAGGCCAACAAAGAGTAGTGCATAATTACGATGTGGAAATAAACGCATAAAGGTTTAAAAATGAGGCAAAAAAGACCCACACTTTTCAGATTTTGTAACATTTTGAAATCCATGCTTTATTTTTTCTTCTAAAGTTACGACTTCAATGACTTTTCAAGGCAAGTGCATGGCAATAGATTTTATTTAGAGCCATCAGAGTAGAGAGGGGTTGACTGCCTTCAAATTTTGGATTTCTTTGTTGTTCCATCATAAAACCACAAATAAAACATGCTGAAGTTTGTGGTTGTTTCATGACTGTAAATAGAACAAAGAATGTTCTATTACTTAAACTTTCATGTTCAACTAATGCTTATTTTAGTTATAATTTTGATTACTAATTGATTAATCATTTAAAAAATATATATTTTTCCTTTAAGGCTTTTTTTATGCAATCAGAAATACACTGAAATATACAAATAAGGAATTAATTCAAATCCTTTTAAAATAAGAAAATACTAATTTTATTTCCTAAATAGCATGCTTGATCAGCGGTACTGAAGGATGCATCTGCAGCTGAAAATGATCTCTAACATCAACATCTGAGAAGTTGTGTCCTATCTGCTTGACTTAACATTAATGCAGTGTAGAGTTGAAAATGTGTTTTAGTATAAAATTTTATTTTATTTTTTTTTTTACTGAATTTGAACCAGATGAAGCTAAAACTGCCACTTGATGAGTTTTAGGTAGAACGTATTTACATAGTTTTTCTTATCTCAAATGCAAAATGTATATATTTTTGTACATTTTGCCTTAAATACTGTTTTGAGGATGTTGTTCTTTCATCAAATAACTTTTTTGAGTCTGTATACTCCAGTTAATGATTAATCAGTTACTAAATTAGTTGACAATCACTTCAATAATTGATTAATCACAATTACCCAATTAACTATTTCAGCCCCTAATATTTGAGACTATTTCTTGTCAGCATTTAATTTATAAAAAGTTTTTATTTTGTCTTCTGTTTTATAGGACTAAATGAGAATCCGATTGTTGGCTTTTATTTATATTAACAGTAATTGCCCTTTTTTTTTGACGGAAACTAATTTTTGATTTTTGTGTAATTTTTTCATTATTTTCTATCTGAATCTGTCAGCTGTAATTGTGTCGCACGTTGTTTGTGGTGCCAAACACGAATTAGATGTAGCCTTGGCGGCTAACCACGTCTCATCATTTCTCCCATGTAAAACATGAACCAAGGATAGGAACGGACTGATATTACTCTGATATTAATGAATGCATATCAGGCTGCATTCACACTGCAGCATAAAGAGACCCAATTCTGATTTTTTTTTAACGTAATTTGACCTGTATCTGATCTTTTCATGACAGTCTGAACAACACAGGTCAGATTCTTTTCAAATGCGACCCGGGACACTTGGATATCCGACACGTATCCGATTCAAATGTGACCTAACGTCCATTCATCCGACCTGAACGTCATTGATAATCAACAAATGTAACTATTCTGTGAAAAACAACAACCACGACAGACTATAATGAGGATTAAGTTGTTAATATGCTGGCTCCGGTCGGACAACAACGTCAAATGTGTAAGCTATGCTCCACCGTTAGCAAGCATGCTTACGTCTGCAAACACTGAGCACTTCTTCTTTTTATGGCGGTTGGCAGAACACTGAGAACGCTGACTCTATTGCGCCCTCTACTGCGCATGCGGGACACTTTCAGGTCGTTTTTCCGTTCAGTCTGCAGAACACAAGCAGGTCGTATTTATTTGGAAGTGTGAACGGCCATGGGGGGGAAATCCAACTTGATAAAAAAAAAAAGGAATTGGGTCACTTCAGGATGCAGTGGGAACCCTGCAACAGTCACAAGACACAGAGGTCATAGTCACATAGTGACTTCATAGTCACAGAGGCCTGTGACCTCATAGGAGAGGTGGGACCAATTCAGTGTTTTGCAAGGCCCAAGTCTTTATCCTCAAGTCTCGAGTCAATTCTCAAGTAAAGACGGGCAAAAGTCGAGTCAAGTTTTATGTCTGAAACTTGGAATTTCATGTCCTTTCAACTATTTTCTTTTAAACAATGTTACAATTTTGTTAAATGTTAATCAGTGAGAAGAGGGACAAAACCAATCCTATGGAAAAAGTACTTTTTAATAAAATATAAACAATATAAAAGTATTACTGATTAAGCTTTAGCTTTAATAACATAAAGCTACATAATTTTTTAAGGTTTAATCAGTAATACTTTTATAACAAATATTATGTCAGATCATGATTTCTTGGTTAATGTAAAGTTGTCATAACAGACATTTTGAATAATGTCAACTGTGTATTAAAAGTGTCATGATTTACAAAATGACACTTTATGGCAGCAGTCATAAATATTCATGGAGACTCCCTCATGTTCATGACGTTGTCATGTCAGTCTGATTCACAACCCGTCAAATAAAGTCTCAACAATTGAGGTAGTTTGGCGTTTTGTCAACTCGGTCAGTTTTTAACTGGCAGTGTTAGTCACTCTTTCAGTGATCGTGTTGACAAATCTCACTTAAATGTGCAGTTAATTCATTTTAAATGTATTTTGCATAAATGACATTAATTCACATGTATCAAGTTTTTCTTTTTACTCACTTGTTTGTCACCAGCTTCAGTTCTGCACTGTCAACTCCGTCAGATGGTTATGTTTTAAACAACATGTCTTCTGTTTCTTGAGAAACTTTTGTCTGTAAAACTGAGTAAAAATATCACTAATAGTCATTTAAAAATAAAAAAAAAATTGGAAAAATTCAAACCCATTTTGTCCCACTTCTCAAGAATCACTGAAATAATGGACCACGCTCTTTTTTAAAATCTATATTTATCTCAAATCTTGATAAAACGTGCAGCTCAACACAAAGTATAAAGAAATAGTAGACTTAATGCACTGACTGCATTAAACAATCTACTTACTGTCAATGTAATTTCCTGACGTAGATGTCTTCAAATACATCCTCTGATGGAACTGGACCCGTTCCAGCATTAGGATGGGGGGACAGAGAGAAACTCTCTTCCCTGAGTTCAGGTGCAGAACCTGCTTTCTGTGACACGGCCCCGTATTTATGTATTTATTTAAAACAAATACATGAACAAATCTCCATGTAACATTTCAAATAGGATAGCAGTTTATTAATACAAAATAAACAAGGACATAAACAGTGACATGTATAAAACTCGAGAGAAGAAATAAGTACAGTGCAGTAAAACTATTCTTATAAGTACCTTTTCTCCCACAGAGTTACTCAAGTGAATGTAACCAGCAGAAGGTAGATTCATCTGTGACATCATAGGCCTCTGTGACATCATAGGCCTCTGTGACCTCATAGGCCTTTGTGACATCATAGGCCTTTGTGACCTCATAGGCCTCTGTGACATCATAGGCCTTTGTGACCTCATAGGCCTCTGTGACATCATAGGCCTTTGTGACCTCATAGGCCTCTGTGACGTCATAGGCCTTTGTGACATCATAGGCCTTTGTGACCTCATAGGCCTCTGTGACATCATAGGCCTCTGTGACATCATAGGCCTCTGTGACGTCATAGGCCTCTGTGACGTCATAGGCCTCTGTGACGTCATAGGCCTCTGTGACCTCATAGGCCTCTGTGACATCATAGGCCTCTGTGACCTCATAGGCCTTTGTGACCTCATAGGCCTCTGTGACGTCATAGGCCTTTGTGACATCATAGGCCTCTGTGACGTGGAAGTCACAGAGGCCTATGATGTCATATAGGCAGCATTCACACTGGTCATCAGGAACCACCTCTGGAATTGGGCCTGATGTGACCCAATTCCATCCATTCATCCATTTTCTTACACGCTTTGTCCCTAATGGGGTCGGGAGGGTTGCTGGTTCCTCTCCAGCTACGTTCCGGGTGAGAGGCGGGTTCACCCTGGACAGGTCGCCAGTCTGTCGCAGGACAACACAGAGACATACAGGACACACAACCATTCACACACACACTCACTCACACCTAGGGAGAATTTAGAGAAACCAATTAACCTGACAGTCATGTTTTTGGACTGTGGGAGGAAGCTGGAGAACCCGGAGAGAACCCATCATGCACAGGGAGAACATGCAAACTCCATGCAGAAAGACCCCGGGCCGGGAATCGAACCCAGGACCTTTTTGCTGCAAGGCAAAAACTCTACCAACTGCGCCACTGTGCAGCCCACGTGACCCAATTCCGATTTTTTATTTATTTTTATTTTTTTACATTATGCGACCTGTATCCGATCTTTTCATGATAGTCTGAACAGCACAGGTCGGATTCTTTTCGAATGCGACCCGGGTCACTTGGATATCCGATACATATCCAATTCAAATGTGACCTAACGTCCAGGTCACATTCATCCGTTCATCCCATTCACATTGCAGATAACCTTGGCTGGTCTGAGACGAATGAGAAGGCCTTCTCTCCCTCCTTCCATTCCTCCACTTTCTACAGAGGAACCATCGAGAGCCTGCTGACCAGCAGTATCTCCATCTAGTCCGGAAGCTGCAAGGCCTCCGACTTGAAGTCTCTGCAAAGAGTGGTGAAGACAGCAGAGAGGATCATTGGGACTCCACTCCCCCCGTCCATAACATTGTACACAGATGCTGCTTAGCCAGAGCTAAACAGATTCTCTCTGATTCCAGCCTCCTCTCCATGGTCTGTGCAGCCGGTTGGCGTCTGGCAGTGGATTCTATAGCGTCCGCTGTAGAACAGCCAGACTCAGAAATAGCTGTCTCCCACTGGCCATGAGATCGGTCAACAATCCCATCAAGTCTATCCGACCTGAATGTCACTTATGCTTGACAAAAGTCACTGTTCTGCGTCCTGACACAGCAGGGGGGAAGAAAGACAAAAACCGTGTAAATATGCTGCTCTGCTCGAACGTTAGCCTCCATGATTACGCCTGCAAACACTGAGCACTTCTTCTTCTCTTTATGGCGGTTGGCAAAACACCGAGAACGCTGACGTTATTGCGCCCTCTACTGCGCATGCGAGACACTTTCAGGTCGTTTGTAGTTCCCACTGAAAATCACAAACGGGTCGTATTTATTTGGAAGTGTGAACGACCACAACAAAAAAAAATCCCAACTTGACAAAAAATTGGAATTGGGTCACCTCAGGCTGCAGTGTGAACGCTGCCTTACTGAATACACATCACAGCTTTTGCTGTAACAGGGTTCAAACGTGAGACATTATGACATCACCAGCTGCCTCTTACTCCCCTCCTCATCTGTTGTCTCGTTGCGTACGCTCCTATGACCAGCCGCCTCTGTCCCTCCCTCCCTGGCTGTCAGATGGATCAGCCTCCAAGCCGCTGCTCTCTGATCCGTCTGGTGTTGTGGGTAAAATTACATCGGCTTTTAAAAATAGAACAGTCAGGCACGATGCTCGCAATTTCTCTCCTGAGGAGGGAGAGCGCTGCGGTGCCAGTGACCCAAAGCTCATCTCGTATCGAAGAGACGTCAAAAAGACCAGGGGCCTCGTGCATAAAAGACAGTTTTCACACTACAACTTGGCGTAGGGAGAAATTTAGAAAAGTGTGGCGCACAAAACAATTTGGATGCATGAAGCCGTGCGCTCACACGTGGCTGTGCAACTTTCCTTTTTACAAATTCCAATTTGCGGGAAATTGAGCACAGCTGCTGGTCCGCCCTGTCGCCTCCATAAATACATATGCAAATCAGCATAAATACCCAGAAGTCTGCAGTAACCATGGCAACGTCCTTGTTTGTAGCAGCATAAATATTTATAATAACTGTTTTATTTAAAAGGTGCTTTCAGGACACAAAAGGTCACCTCGCAGAAATTAAAATACATTTTAAAGAAAGAAAAAAAATCCAAATAAAAAAAAATAATAAAGAGATTGTGCAAATGCCTGTTTGAACATGAGTTAGTTAAAACTTCCAGGTTTAAATCTCTTTCAGGATTTAAACGCCTGAATCCCGCTCTTCCAGGTGGGATTTAAAGACAGACAGAGAGTCACTGAGTGGGAAAGTGGACTTAGAATCAGGTGCATTAAGTTGTACGTTTACAGAATAGAGATGCTTTATGTCTCTAAGGCGCATTCACAAAGTGGGCCTGGCTCCACTGAAGGATGACTGCAGCTGGTCCGGTACCGGTACCGCACGGCTCCTTCTTTAAGTTCTGCTCAGGGATCCAGGATGATCAGTCTGGATTAATCTAAACGGCAATAAACCATCAACATTTTCCCAGCAGATCAATATGATCAATCGCTCCCTCTGAATCTTTCCATTGGTGATCTTCTCCATCAGAGCCAAAGATCCACAATTACACGGCTACTTACATACGTGTGATTATCCACACACCTTGATCCACCGTGTTTTCTTTTTCAGTCAGAATGAAAATGCCCCATAGATGCACTTCATGCACTTCAGCGCACAGACTGATGCGTTTCATCTATATGAGACGAAAACTGAGACAAAGTACTATTTACATTCTGATGAGGTTTTCACATCCTTTCATTTTAAATTTATTTATCCTGTGTGCGTGTTGGGTTATTGTCTGAGGAAAAATGCTGTTCAGTTTCACCGTTTACGTTTAAACAATAAAAACATCGAGTTTGATGCTTCTTGGTCTAAATAATGCAAAATGTCGTCAGATTTCAGTGTATTTAGGTGAGTTTTGACGCTTTGTAGTTTGATACTGTCCACAGAAAAAGCTTGCGTGGCTGCCACACATTTTCACGCCAGCGAAAAAGTGCGCGTTTGTTCTGTACGCGCGCTTTATGCATCAGGCCCCAGGAACATTGTTGTGTTCAGAGTTTTATGTAGCTACCGGTTTTTTGCTTATATTTGAGATGCGTTTACAATTATAGATGCTCTTTTTCAAGCTAGTCTGGATGTGTAGATAACAGATAACAGATTTTGCTGAGCGTTAAGTTGTTCCAGAAGTTATTGCGATAAACCATAATGTTGTTTTGAGTCCATTTTTAAGTAACATAATGGTAATGGCATAATAATAATTATGCAAAAACACATTCGGAAACATTAATAAACTTTAAATTCTAATGAACGGTTAGCATTTTAAATCTCCAAAATAAATAAAACAGAAACAGCAAATAAAAGGAATTACTCAGTAAACAAAATTATCCTCAAAAAGACTTTCGTCGTGTAGTTTTTGACAGAAAGAGAAAAACGATAAATCATGCTAAGGAGAGTTACTGAGTTTCTTTAAATTTATCATGTGATTAATTGATTATTGATTCATTTAAAACGTGTGTGTGTGTGTGTGTGTGAAGATGCATCCTAGAACAGTGGAAGCTGGGCAATGTATAAAAGAAAGTGGGATCCTGTGGCATCGAATTTGATAAATCCTGCCTGCATGCTCAGGTGTGACGACAATTAACACAAAGAGGAAGGAGCATCAAAACGTCTTTGTTCTTATGTTTTGCTTCTCAAGCAAAAGCCTCTTGATCTTTTTCCACGTTTTCTTTCTCGAGTCTGTCGACCTCCAGTGTGATGCGAGGAACACAAATCAGTGCAGAACTGTGGCGTGTTATTAAAGCGAACGCTACGTGTAGTTAAACTGAGGAGTTGAGACGGCCATCAGTGACTCTGGAGGAGTTGCAGCAGTATAAATATTTATAATATTAATACTGCAATCGTCCACGGACAAAATTCAACTATTTGTTGTTCCTATCTGCAAATCCAGCCTTTACGGAGGAGTTTCACAAAGAAGATGATAAATAGGGTTACACGATGTATCGGTATGAAAACCGATATTTCAATCAATTTGTCAGTCTGATAAGTAACTACTTATAGGATTGAGGTTTATTGATAAGGTGATAAGGTTAATCTTTGTTTTCAACTTTGTAATTCTGTGTTTCTATGAGTTTAAACCTGTTGCACAAAAACTCAGTTAGAGACTCAAGTTTGTGGTTGCATGGAGTTAAAATGTGAAAATGTTTTTGGATTTGAACATGTATGCAAGGTAATCTAAAAGAAAACCAGATAAAGACAGAAGTTAGTTATCTATTGTTCTATTGATTATTCTGACGATTAATCAGATTTTTAAACATGGCACATTCTGCAGATTTTTTTTCATTTAACCACTTAAGCTTCTTAATTACAATATTAGAAGTATCTATATATTTTATTTATTTTTATTTTTTTTCACTATGTATCATTTATTTGCACATCAGGAGATCATACATATATAGATGGTACATACATTGTACAAAGCTTACATGACTTCTCCTATTTTTTGTTTTCTTTGTTACACAGTTTTTTTCCCCTTCCCTCTTTCTTCTCCCCTTTCCCCCTTCTTTCCCTCTTCCCTTCCCTTCCCTTCCCTTTCCCCGTAGAAGTATCTATATATTTTAAATGCAAACAAACAAATGAATTCCTTTTGTAAATAAGTAGGTTTATTAAATTCAATCACATAATCAAACTTTAGAAAACGCTTGATCATTTGTAGCACTAAAAAAGAAATACTAAAATCACCATGTGAGAGATCACATGGTGATCACCTTTCCTGCTCCATCATGGAGACGTGATGCTATTTCATATTTGACCGTAATGAGCAGTACTCTTGGAAACTTCCCTACAGGCTGTGTAGTAAAACAGCGCGGTTTTGTTTGCTGTTTTCCCGCGGTCCGTCGGCACGCTTCGGGCAGCTGAAGCTTTTGTTTTCCATGAGCCGGATTCTTCCTCCCCAGCCAGACGCTGTAGCTGCCGCTGTGGAGTCCAAGTACAGGGATATTGATTCTGAGTCATTTATCAGGGGATCAAAGATTAAAGTGGATACTTTGGCCCCACCCCGACGGTTACTGTGCCGGCTCGCTCGGCCTTCTCTCTGGGAGTCTCACAGTTGTGGACTGAAACATTTACACGGCCTCTGTGTGTTTTGTACAGTGGGGCAAAAAAGTATTTAGTCAGCCACCAATTGTGCAATTAAAAAAATCCAGAAAATCACATTGTCTGATTTTTAAAGAATTTATTTGCAAAATATGGTCCAGCAAAATATGTTCTGGATTTTTTTTTTCTCCTTTTGTCTCTCATAGTTGAGGTATATCTATGATGAAAATTATAGGCCTCTCTCATCTTTTTAAGTGGGAGAACTTGCACAATTGGTGGCTGACTAAATACTTTTTTGCCCCACTGTATGTGTTCATTTTATCCACAAGTTTAAAAAAAAAAAAATTTAAAAAATTGTTGCTTAGCTTTCACTTCTGTCCTTGACCCCCTGCAGTCATGTGGAAACACGCCAGACTGAATTCATTTAGAAAACGAAAGTGACATTGTGTTATAAAAATAACTTTTGGTCACCATTTTGATTTTATTTTGGTTGATAATTAAGCCGTTTTTTGTTGGGGTTTTTTGTGCAGAAGTTCAAAACATCACCATGCTGGTTTATTGCCAACATTTCTAACTATTCTCATTTCCGTCTGCAGTCCAATCCGGGAGGCTTCAAGGAGTGCGTCCAGTATGTCCTTCCCCAGCTGATGAAGGTTCCGGTGTACCACTGTCTGCACTACTTTGAGCTACTGCAGGTGTGCGCTCATTATTCCTGTCAACAACACTCTATTGTTTCCTTTTTTTTTTTTTTAAATAAAAATTATTTGATATTTGCATGTTGAGTTCATAGATTTATTCTAATATATAGTGGTCGACTTTTAACAGTAATAAAAAAAAAGGGAAAAATGTGATTTTTAAAACTTTAGAAAATACTTGGTGTTCAAATCTGTTTGTTAAAAATCTGCAACTCAGATCCTTAATAAAATCTATTAAAATGAAAATACAATATAAAAAATATATTTTTGTTATCTTTACATATTATCCAGAGATGGCTCTTCTCTTTTTATTTAAACTTAATGGATCTAATAATATTGATTGCACTGTAAAATGTAACACTAAAGTGAAATCCTTTCTTTACAAGCGGTTTCTGATTTTGTTGATTAGTAACCCAGATGGTTTGGGGGGGAAAAAAACTTTATTTGTCCACTTTTGTTTTGTTTGTCATGAGTTTTCTCTGTAAGGTAGAGCCACAGAAATACACTGCAAAAACACAAAAGCTTGCCAAGTGTTTTTGGTCTAGTAAGACAAGAAACTTTGTATGGTGTGTTTGGTTTAAGTCAATAATTCCTTAACATTGATGAAAAAGTTCTAGTTTTTTTTTTATCAATCGGTTTCATCAATATTAAGGAATTATCGACTTATAATAACCTCCTAATTTTTTACTGTAAGTTAATTTTGTCTCATTTCAATTGTACCAAGATACTAACAACACTAGAAACGAGGCCAAAAACACTTTAACATTTTTGTCTTCTTTGTTTTGCAACCCTTAAATGAATGAAAGAATGAATTGGATGAATTTTCTTGAAAGGATCAAGAGAATAACTCTCCCTGCGCCTCAAAGTTGGTTTTTCCCACTGATATTTTGGTTGTAGCTTAAGATTCTCACCGTCTTGCTGCTGTGTGAGGACGGACCCGGGTAAGTTGTGTTTTTAAAGTGGGAGCCTCTTAGTGGGAGGTCAGACTGAAACGCTGTTCCTGTTGGCATCAAACGCGCCACATTCGGTGCTCTTGCACTGAAAGGTGAACTTACTTACATTGTTCTTCTGCAGCGTCGCTTCTCACGCCAAACATCTGCCGGTATATTTTGATTGATATCAAGAGGTAATAGAAACATGTTTCTCTTTTACAGCAACTTCAGGAACGTAGCAAAGAACAGGATGACAGAGAATGTCTGAAACAGGCGATTACTGCCTTGCTTAACCTGCAGTCCAGCGTGGAGCGCATCTACGTCAAGCACCAGCCGCGTCGTAAACCTGTGTACGTTCCCGCCCGCAGGAAAGAAATGCTTGCCTCTCATTGACTGAGTTCATCTATTGCACATATTTACACCTAAACGTCTTGCTGCCAGGTTGTCTCTTTTGATTTGTTGGTGTATTTGTGATTTTCTCTTTTCCCCCAGCGAGGCCATTTACCGCCGCTACAGCCGGCAGGTACGCGGCAAGCAGCTAGCCATCAAGCGAATGATTGAGATCCAGAAAAGCATCGACGGCTGGGAGGGGAAAGACATCGGCCAGTGCTGCAACGAGTTCATCACCGAGGGGACGCTCGTACGAGCCGGCGCCAAGCACGAGAGACACAACTTCCTGTTTGACGGCCTCATGATCAGCTGCAAGGCCAACCAGTGCTCGCGGCTGCCGGGCTCCGGCAGCGGCGCGGAGTACCGCCTCAAAGAGAAGTTCGTGCTGCGGAAGATCCGCATCGTGGACCGCGAGGACTCCCAGGAGCTGCAGCACGCTTTCGAACTCATTTTCAAAGACGAAAACTCCGCGGTTTTCTGCGCACGGACAGCGGAGGAGAAGGTGAACTGGATGGCGGCGCTGATGGCGCTTCAGTACCGCTCCACGTTAGACCGCATGCTGGACTCCATCCTGCAGACGGAGGAGCAGCAGCGTCCGCTCAGGCTGCCCTCGCCGGAGGTCTACCAGTTCGCCGTGCAGGACTCTGAGGAGAACATCGTGTTCGAGGACCGAGTGCAGAGCAAGACCGGCATCCCCATCATCAAGGCCGGCACCGTGGTCAAGCTCATCGAGAGGCTCACCTACCACATGTATGCTGGTAAGCTGCTGCAGGCCGTTCACCGAGCAAACAAACTCTATTCTGTTGTCTCTATTATATTTCTATTATTTCATATTATGATATTTCTACTGGATTTGTTTTAGATCCCAACTTTGTGCGCACATTTCTCACCACTTACCGATCGTTCTGCAAACCACAGGAGCTGCTCACCCTTCTTATAGACAGGTACAGTTTACTATGGCAAAAATACAGCAAACACACACACACACACACACACACACTTTCGACTGCTGCGGTCTTTTTACACCACCATTTTCATTCCTGAAAATGTTGTTACATTACAATCTTTAATGAATTTTATTTTTGGGCTGCGATTAGAGCTCCACCCAACTATTATTTTAATATTTGATTATTCCGATGATTAATTGATTAATTGGATAAGACGTCTGACACATTCTGAAGATTTTTCATTTAACCACTTAAGTTTTCTTTATGCAATATTAGAAATACAGTAAAAGATGCAAATAGGTAAGAAAATAAACATTTTGTTGCCTAAAATGCAAAAACAGATGATTCCTTTAGCAAACGCGACTAAACATGAATCTGCAGCTAAGAAAAAAAATAATACTTTTAGCGTCAACATGTGAAAAGTCCAGCCATTTCTGCTTGACTTAACATCAATACTAATAACATGATGAGTTTTTGATTAACTGGTTAATGATTCAATAGCTTAATAGTTTTTTTTTTTACATAATTTGAAGCAGGTAAAACCAAAACTGCCACTTGAAGAGTTCTGGGTAGAACATATTTAAACACAAATATGCTTTTTCATCTTGAAGGCAAAATGTAAATATATTTTGAACAGTTTTGACCCAATTACAACTCTAGGTTGGTTGTTCTTTTTGCTAAATTACTTTTTTGAATCAGTGCTTCAGTCAACGATTATTTCAATAATCGATTCGACACAATTAATCGTTTCAGCCCCAGTTGTGATCAATCCGATAAAATGCAACCACCGCTCCATACGTATTCCTGCTTTTTTCCATCTACATTGAAGTTTGTGGTTGTAAAAAACCAAAAGCTCTTCAGTCCAGATGTTACAGTTTCCCTGCTTCCTGTCCTAAATGTCACAATATTTTCCCAGGATTAATATCCCCGAGTCGGGGAACGGCGACGACGAAGTGGCTATCTGGAACGGCGATCCGCCAACGACGGCCGAACTCCAGCGGTTCCGGAGGGAGTATGTGCAGCCGGTCCAGCTCAGGTAGCGCCGTCGTCCAAGTACAGGTCGTTCTCATCTGGCCCAGTGTTTCCCCGGGAACGTGGGAAGCTCTGAATGCCATTTATTCCAGCGATTAAAAATCCATTTGGAAAGAAAAATAAACGCTCACTCGGATTTGAACGGCTCCCTGAATAAACCTGCCCGGGAAGATTTGATCAGTTCAGGACGCCGTTACGTTTAATCCGCGTGGCACGAAGAAATGTTTTCATAAAAATGTAACGCGAGGCGAAAATGTCCATTCAGCTGGGCAACTTTATGAGTCAGTTGTCGCAGATTAAAATCCCAAACTTTTGGTACTGTATTTAGTTTAGTTTCTTTCGTTTTCTGGCTTTTCACAGGGCAACAAAGGAAACTGTCTTTGTTTCCTGCTGCTCTGTAGCTTCCTCACTCTTTCAAATTAAGAGCCCAGATATTCTCAGCGAGTCACAAAATGACTTTGCTGATAAAGTTGAGTTTATGTGCTCAAAAGGATTAAGAGAGTTTACGTTAATCTACTGAGCAGCATTGAAACCCGAAAGCTTCTTAGTGTCACAGAACGAAAGAGACGACAGGAGCTGTTCAGATGTAAATATTATGCCTCAGCAGTCAAGATGGTAAAATCATTTTCATACTCTGCTGGAGCTCAATTAAATATTAAAAACACCAGTTATAAAGTAAGATAATCCAGTAAAGTGAGAATATTTCTTTAGATTAGACTTAAAGGCAAAACATTTCTTCGTTTTGTGTGTGTTTTAGCTCACTATTTAAAAAACAAAACAAAAGATTATCTAAGGGTTTTAATAATGAGGTTCCTTGACATGTTTTTAGAATTTGTCTTCATTAAAGTGCCTGTTGGAGCAGCAAAACGTCATTTATAAGTTACGTTTTTAAAAGCGTGAAGTTTGATGTTGTGACTTTGTGACTCTCCACAGGGTCCTCAACGTTTTTCGCCAGTGGGTCGAACATCATTTCTACGACTTTGAGAACAACCCAGACCTGAGAGTTCAGCTGGAGGAATACATCACCAAAAAACTGCAACTCCGAGGTCAGTGCAAAAAAATAAACAATTTTTAAAAAATCATCCATTTAACATTTATATACAAACCAAAAGTTTAGATTTTCTGCAAAAGCTTGAGTTGGTTTCACCTGCAGTAACAAAAAACAAAAAACGGTACAAAGTGATGATCCTCAAAGTCTTGATGCTCTCGCTTTGCAGCGGCGTGGAGAGTTTTTGTGTCGTCACAATGGGAAAGTGATGCGATGTGAAAAACCAAGTGGGGTTTTGAGCAGAAGCTCGTTTTCGTTGCAGAGGATTTTACGTTGCAGCTAATTGTCACCCAGCTTTTCTTCTACGTTCCAGATTCCCCACAAGTCGAAGGTCACGACCTCCACGTCCCGATTTCTACACTAATCCCCTGAATTTAACAAAATATGAAACTTTTTTTTATGCTTAATAAAAAAATGAATGCAGAAGAGAATTATGGCCACTAAAGAAACAAAAATAAATTACCTTTTTTTTTGTTTTTGTTTAAATTGTTTTTTCAGACAAGCTTTCGGTGTGAATTTGCAAATCCTACAGTAAGGAAATAGAAATAGTTACTTGTGTATTTTTATGTTCCAACAACGCAGTTGACATACATTTAGGATTATTTGGAGATTTATTTGGATTTTTACGTAGATTAACACATAACCTGTAAAGTTGTTTTTTGTTTTTTTACATTAGTGTTTTGTAATAAAAGTTTTGTTGTTGTTTTTTTAAGGCAAGTCTATGAGAAAGTGGGTGGAGTCTATAAACAAGGTGATCAGGCGGAAGCTTCAAATCCAGTCGAACGGCGTCAGTCACAACATCACCTTTGAGAGCTCGCCTCCTCCCTTCGAGTGGCACATCTGCAAAGCCGGACAGATTGAGAACTTTGAACTCATGACCCTTCACCCCATAGAGATCGCCCGGCAGCTCACTCTGATCGAGTCTGAGCTCTACAGGTAAGATACCGACACGAGCGGAGAAAAAGAAGGTTGAGAAGAGAAGGCTTTCGTGTTGTAACGAGAACGCTTGATGCGCAGAGCCGTGCGGCCGTCAGAACTGGTGGGCAGCGTCTGGACCAAAGAGGACAGAGAGAAGAACTCTCCAAACCTGCTGCGCATGATCCGCCACACCACCAACCTCACGCTGTGGTTCGAGAAGTGAGCCCAGCTTTCTTTTTCTTCTTCTTCTTCTTCTTCTTTTCATTCCCACATCATTCGGGGCTTCGTGAATAAATATTTGTGCTGCAGGTGCATCGTGGAGATGATGAACCACGAGGAAAGGGTCGCCGTGTTGTCGCGCGTCATCGAGATCCTGCAGGTTTTCCAGGAGCTCAACAACTTCAACGGCGTGCTGGAGGTGGTCAGCGCCATCAACTCTGTCCCGGTCTACAGGTTGGACCACACCTTCGAGGCGAGTCGCATCGATCCGATTTCTGCCGCATCAGATCGTGACCAAATTTATTGCAGTTGATTGATCGCACGGTGAATTTAAAATGAGCTCGATGATTCCCGTTTCTAGTTGCGTTTTATTTTGGAAAATTTAAATATCTTCCATTTCTAGGGTAAAGTTTTCTTTGCAAAAGTAAAGTTTAGGTAAGGGTGAACTTGCATCATCATGCCTTTTATCAATACGTTACTAGAAAATGGTGAAGAAACTGAACGATATCATCGTCCATCGCGATACTTACTGGGACGATTTATTGCCTAGTAAAATTTATGGTGACTGTGAGCTGCAGTGTTGGGAATACTTCATCTAATTTATATACTTCACTCCAGAGGACCTATTCTTTTTCTGCTTAGCAACCCAGAACAGGAACATTTAGTTTATAAACTGTAGATCAACATTTAGTTTTATGCCTACTTTAGTTTTTTTTTCCTTCTCTTTTTTGCTCTTTCCTTTGAATTTCCTTCTAGATTCACATAAAGCACTTTGAATTGGCTTGTTGCTGGAAATGTGCTAGATAAATAAAATTACCTAACCTCCAATTGGTCATTTTAGCTTTAAAGGCAAAAACGAATCTGATTTTGATAAGAGAAAACATTTAGCACACTTAGCTTAGTATTCACTCTCGTTAGACCTGATATTATGTCGCATTACCGTCACATATGTCAAAGTATTTGGGGAGATTTTATGGTCAAGTTGCAGAAAATCTGTGATTGAAATTTTCTCACCTGAATGACTTTGGAAATTTAACCGATCACAAGTCGTATTTCGCCGTTTCCTGTTTTCTTGGTCTCATGTTGGGCCTCCCCTCCAGAAAACATTCACATAAAACCAAGCAATTTAAAGAAAAAAGTATGTTGGGTTTTTTTTTGTGCTACTTTTAAAGCTAATATGACTTGTGACTCCTGTGTTTTTGTACTTTGCAGGCAATACCAGAAAGGAAAAAGAAAATCTTGGAAGAAGCGGTGGAACTGAGCCAGGATCATTTTAAGAAGTATTTGGCTAAACTAAAGTCAATAAACCCACCCTGTGTGCCTTTCTTTGGTAAGTCCTGCACAAAGTAACTACCAAACTCACCCTCTCATTTCTTAATTTATTCTAAAGTTTAGACTTTTGGGGATATTTAGAAATGTTAAAAGTTTGACCTTTTTACTCTCCGCTAACCAACTTGTCTTCTTCCTCAGGCATTTATTTAACCAACATCCTGAAGACGGAGGAAGGCAACCCGGACTTCCTGCGGCGTCACGGCAAAGACCTGATCAACTTCAGCAAGCGACGGAAAGTGGCCGAAATAACCGGAGAGATCCAGCAGTACCAGAACCAGCCCTACTGCCTGAAGCTGGAGCAGGACATCCGGGTGAGGACCCCCGTTGTCTTTGAATGTGGTTTCTCTTCTTTCTTTATGCTTCTCGTACCTGAACGTCTAAAATCTGTGCGTCCTGTGTTGCGCAGAAGTACTTTGAGAACCTGAATCCGATGGAGAACATGAGTGAGAAGGAGTTTTCAGACTACCTGTTCAAAAAGTCTCTGGAAATTGAGCCCCGGAACGCCAGGCAGCCGGCGCGATTCGTAAGTGATCCTGTTGCGAAAACGTGAAGCTTTCCGCTGTGTAACGTCTCACCTGGACGATTAAGTCTCCTGATTCAGGAACTCTGGTCACACTGGTGGTGTGTAGCTCTCAGTGTTCAGGCCTTTCTAAGGGTTTCAGTGTGCAGGTTTCATCCTTCTGGGATTTAGTTTCACTAAAATCACTAATTAAAATTCTGGCTTTTTTTGTTTTGTTTTTAAAACGAAAACCCCGTCAAATCTTTAAGTAACGTTTTCTCTGTTGTTAGAGGCAGATTGACTGAGTGGGTTTAAGAAATGTTTGCTGATCAGGGATTCATGTCTCCTGTAAGTTTGAGTTAGTTAACAGGAAGCTGCTCCTAATCGGTGCTTTCTGAAATCCACCCTACAAGAAAACAATGTTAAAGGAGTGTTAAGTTTTAAAAAATGACAACAGTCCTCACCTGTATCTTAGTTAAAAAATGACATGTTGAAAATTATTTATGTTGTTCCCAGTTATTAGTTCAAAAATAAAAAAAATCTTATAACATCACATTGTTCTAGGTGGGAAAGCCTCCTGGACATCACCCTAATGTTTAGCTCCTTCCTCAGATTGTTTGTCTGATTCAAGTCAGGACTTTGACTAGGCCGGTCCAAAATGTTTTTCTTACATCCGGTCAGAGGAAACAAGTTGGTAATGATGTCCTACGTCTGCCATGAATAATTGTTTTGATTTTAGACGATTCAAATTCAAAAGTACTTTGTTGATCCCAAAGGGAAATTACATGATGCTGCGACTCATTAATTCAGATTCTTCAAAGAGTTCTTGAAGATTTGATTTGATTTCTTTAAGATGATTCTTTTTTCACAGATATCTGAGGTTTAGTATCAGCCGAGACGCTCCGATGCAGAACAGGCATTTAAAAATGCCTCTCTTTTTTTTTTTTTTTCTTCTTCTTTTTTTTTGTACGCAGATCTAAATTACACATTTATTTGCCAGCACACTTAACTTGCTGAAGCTTCACAAGTTTGGTCAAACATGTCGAAATAACTTTAATTTGTCAAAGTCGGTGCAGTTAGGAGTAAAACAGCCGATGTGAAATAAAAAAAAAACAAAGAAACTGAAACAGTCGTTTTTGTTTGAACGTGTAAAAACAAACTGGCACAAAAATCTTGTTCCAAATGCTTCAGAAAGTGTCACCAGGAGTTTTAAATGTAATGTGAAATAAATACTAAAGCATGACGGAGCATAGAGTTAGACTGATTAGATCTGCCCTCATGGAGCCGTTGTCACCGGCACAGATATTGGTATCAGATTGGTGCGTCTCTGCTCTTATCCACGCTGAATCAGAAGTCGGTAGAGGAACCGCGTTCAAACGTTCTGGATTAAAAACGTGGCACGCCGTAACTTCTTCTACGTTATTTAAAGCCTCCTGCCAGTTTCTGTGTGTGTGTGTGTTTTTGTTTTCCCTTCAGTTTATGATTCTCTGTCTCCAGCCCAGGAAGACCACGTACTCCCTGAAGTCCCCCGGGCTCCGACCCGTGCGAACGTCTACCTCTGGCACCCTGAAGGGCCACCCGGTGGCCCTGGAGCGGGACCTGCAGCATAAGATCACCTTCCGCAGCATCGCTGAGAACGACCAGGACCCGCCGTCTTCCGCCTCGGTGCCCACCTCTCCGAACACGCCCACCCCGCCGCCGTCGGCCTCCTCGGATCTCGGCCCGGTCTTCGACCACGACCTCAACAGCTCCTACGGCAGTGAGTTTCATTTCTGAAAAGAAATGTGTGTGTGTGTAGATTTAGATCACTTAAACTCTTCTTTGTGTTTGAATTTTTCAGGCTCTATGTTCCCCTGTCCGCTGAACCCTTCAAGTGAGTGATCGGTTTTTAATTCTCAAGAGTTTTCCTGCTTTTTCTTTTTCTTCTCCATGTCTGTGTTTTTTTTTTAATTCCTGTCCGTTTTTGTCGTTTGCAGAGTTACAGTCCGTCTCCTGCGGCAGCCTCCACCAGCTCGGAGAGGAACCCAAGCCGCCTCCTTTACCGCCTCGAAGGAAAGACACCGTGTCCGAAGCCAAAGTAAGAAATGAAAGAACGAAAACGTGACAATTGACTGTTGAAAAGTGCAAGAGAGGAGGTGGAAAAAACAGGAAACCTTTTATCACACGTTTGAAACTTACAAAGTTCTCTACTAGAGAGAAAAACGAGAGAACTTGTTTTTCCTCTTTGAATAAAACCAAAAAGTAGATCCGTTTGAACAGATTATCAGACACGTCAGAGGAATGTGACGGATGAGGAGGTTGTCTAAAAAAAAAAAGCTCATCGTTTCTTAATTCAGATTTAATGCCTCTTAAGGTTTTGCATGTTTTTCACATAATCAATAAATTTAATTGTCCTGTACGAGAATATTTTATCCAGACAAAATAAATACTGAGAGGAAATGATCCAGGTTTCTAAAGGTTTCAGCAAATGAACATCCTTAAACTGTCATGTGTTTGTTTACTCAACTGTAGCTCAGATTCTACTAAAAAATGAGGAAGGAAAAGGGTACGTGGGCATCAACAGTGACCTCTGCCCACTTCAAAATAAAAACGTGGATATAATCGTTACTTGAATAATCGATAACCAAAACGTCTCGAAAGATTTCGAGCTTCATCCAGCTGAAAGTTTACAGCCAGTAAATTAGCTCTTTAGAACTTACCTGGGAAAATTAATTTAGGGGAAGCTAAATGTGCCAAACATGGTCAAAGTTAGAAGTTGTTCTAAAGCACTAAACTAAAGATCAGCTGCACTATTGTTGGATTAGTGGAAGTGTGATCTCTACTGGTCTTTTTGAATCTATTTATTAGCTTTTCTAACAAACGTCAATGACATTCAGCTGATCAACAATAATCAAATACATCTTTAGAAAATAGCATCCTCTGTTAAGTATTCATTGTCCAATCAGTGTGTACATGATCACAATACTTTTTAAATCCTGCAGCTACGAAAACCTACTGCTATAACTAATAAGATCTAAGCAATATTTGACTAATAATAAGTAATAAAAAATAGCAAACACACTCTAAAAACTAATACTAACAAAAACTACTGTATTCAAAAATAAATAAGACTGAATAATAATAAACTGAATAAGACGAACAAAAAGTCACAACAAAATAAAACTAGACTATAAAAAAAACCTCAAAGCTGCTGAAACCCTGATCTGGAAAATAGAAACACCTGATTTTATTTTGTGGTATCATGAAAGGGGCGATAAATATAATTAAATGACGCGTTGTCTTGGTGATTTTCTGACCCTTGTGTGTGTGTGTGTGTGTGTGTGTGTGTGTCAGCAGGGCTCCGTGTGCGACAGCCCCCCTGCCATCCCTCCGCGGCTCCCCCCTCTGCCGAGGAACCAGCACCGGTCTCCGCTCTACAACGGCCCCCACTACGACGGACCCCTGCCCAGCCCGCCGCCTCCGCCGCCCCGGGACCCGCTCCCCGACACGCCCCCGCCGGTGCCCCTGCGGCCTCCGGAGATCTTCATCAACTACCCGCAGCCGTCGCCCGGCCCGGGCGTGGCCCGCTACAACTGGGACCTGAACAGTACGCCCGGCTCGCCCAACACGCCGCCCAGCACGCCGTCGCCGCGCGTCCCCCGGCGGGGCTGCCCCCTCAGCGCCAGCCAGAACAGCCTCTGCCCACTCCCCACCGCCGCCCCGCCCGTGCCCCCGCGCCACAACCCCGTCCCGCAGCTCCCCAAGCTCCCACCAAAGACGTATAAGCGGGACGCTCTGCAACCGCCGCTGCAGGGCCTCCCATTGGTGGAGAACACCGACGGCAGCCAGTGAGCGAGGCTCCGCCCCCCGTGAGTCACCGGAATAACTCAAGAGCCGCTGATCTGAAAAGAACAGGAGCTGCTCCGCAACAATCCCGCCACACCTGCCTCGTCCGCTCAGGGGATCAGTAGCTCCGCCTCCTCCGCAAACCCTCTGTGCCAACGACGAAACACACACCGCCGTGCCAGCTAGCAAACAACCGGCCAGCGTCTGCGAGGCGCAGGGACGGCCATGTTAGGAGCGCCTTTACCCCCGCGGCTCCTCAGACTCCATAGCCTCAATCGCGCTTCTTTCTCCGCTTCGTTTTGGGCATTGACGTCGGTCCGCATCCCCTCCGCAGCTCAGAGCTCCACAACCTGAGAGATCGTCCGAAGCCCTTCCTGTCGGGGACGGGGGCTGATCCGCTTCGCTTTTGTGTTTTGTTTGTTTGTTTGTTTGTTTCTTTCCTACTAACTGAAGACAGTTGCCAAAGTCTTATTTTATGCAGGGGGAAAAGGGATTTCCTTTTTGTTTTTAAAGCGATTCTAAACACTAAACGAAACACTACAAAGAGCTGAATCCCCCCCCACCCCTCCCTCACTTTGTATCTCAAGCTGTACACTGTGACTGTAAAGTAGCAAACTGTCTTTTATTTGTTTTGTTTTATTTTTTTTTGGAGGTCGCTTTCCTAAAAGCCTCTCCGCAGCCACAAAAAAAAAGAAAAAAGTTGCCTTTCTTTTTCTTTTCTTAAAAAAAAAAAAAGAAAGAAAAGAAGAAAAATCCAACAGCGGTGACCTCTGACCCCAGACCTATTGGCCCAGACGGACACGACAGCTGAGCCAAGAACACTCTGTTTGCACAAAGCGTTGGGCAAAGTCAGCGGGTTTGGGTTGGACGGAGCTCATTCTGACGCCTCCTCCACCCGGACGTGGCGCTGCGGCCCGACACTGTGCTCCTCCTGCCCTCAACTCCAGCTTCTTCATTTGTGTTGAAACTTTTTGCACTGGAAGCTTTTCTCCCACCAAAGCCTTAGGAAGGAGGGTGGCTCAGCCTTCCACCCTCCTTTTTCTCCTCTTCCTCCTCCTCCTCCTGTTCTCTCTCTCTCTCCCCCCAGCAGCTGCTCCTGATGCCTGAAACCCACAAAAAACTAAAACAAAAAAAAGGACCTTTTTTTAACCCAACTTCTTCCTCATTTTTTTTTTTTTTTTTTTTTTTTTTTTTTTTCCGTCTTCTGGCTTGAAACATTTGGTTTCGATTCGGACAGACTGAAACGATCCACGCCTCGCGCTCGGATGTGCCTTTTGAGTTCGTTTTCTACTTCACGGAAATAAAACGCTTCAAAATGGAAAAAGGAAAAAAAAAGAAAAAAAAAAGTTGCCTATGTAATGTTTAGAACAAAAGCTATACACTATAAAAAAAAAAATTGTACGTTTGTTGATGCTGTGTGTGTATATATAACATGTATACACTAACTGAGTCATTTGTATAGAGTGAAAATCCTTTCCCTCCTCCCTCCGTCTTAACGTACCATCATCCACCCTTTTTTCTGTCTTTTTCTTAAGAATCCAACGCTGCTACAGTGGGCTTAAAGTAAAATAAAATAAAATTTAAAGAAACAAGAAGTCACTGTTTCTAATTTGCAGACAATCTCCAGTTCAGCCACTGCGATTATTTCCCAGGAAAAGCCATTAATTTTCGCCCCCGACCTCCTCTAGTGCTTTAAAGCAACGGAAACGATCCAGTTTAATACGCCAAGCACTTACACAGACGACGCTTCACTCTGTACATCCTACTAACTGCCTTTTAATCTCCCTTTCCAAGACGTCTTGATGCCTGCGCTCATCAAACAGAGGTTGGAGTAGTATTAAAGTTGCAATGGAGAATATATACAAGTCACAAGTTTTGGCGCATAGTAAAGAATTGGGGAGTGTTTGTTTTTGTTGTTGTTTTTGTGTGTGTGTGTTTTTTTTTTTTTTTTTGGGAGTAACACACTTTGTGCACTTTAGGCTGTACTGTTTAAGAGCCACAGTTGTCACAGGAATGTTTGTAAATGCAGTGACCCTGGGCAACAGATCAGGCCAGGAAAGACACAAGTCCACCACCTCAGTTTGTTTCTTTTCTTTACTTTTATGACATTTTCCGTCTCACCCGAACGCTCGGTCGGCGTCTAGTCGCCGCAAACAACTCCTTAAAAAAAAAAATATATATATATATATATATATATATATATATATATATATATATATATAGAAATTTATCATTCACTTTTGAGTTCAGGTAGGAGGAGGAGGAGGATGATGGAGTTTTTCAAACTAGTCTTGCATGGCGGTGTTTGGGAGGATTTTCATTCTGGTTTCATGTGAGAACACTTTAATGTCTCTGTTTTCCCCGTCTGAGTCTCCCATGTCAGTATTGATGGGGTTGATCTTACCAAGGTTTCTTTTTGTCGTCGTCGTTTCAAACCGCCCCTCTCACGACTATTAAGTTCTCTGTTGATGGCACTGTAACAGCTTGATCCAGCAATCAGTTTGTTTGATGGTATGTGGCCTTTTAACTGCTTTGTATTAATGATCTTGATGAGATTAATAAATCACCCAGTCTTATTTTGTACTGAACCACTTATCTCTCATTTGTTTCTTTCGTGCAAGCAAATGCAACTTCCTTTTACGAGCTGGAACTATGAAGTTATTGACATTTTGTCAGGTTTTCTTGTTTCCTATCGTAGGCCAAAGCAAAGCAGTTCAGAGAAATGGAAAGGAAAGACCAGTCATCAAGTCTTGGCAGATTTCCTTCCAGATCTCCTGTGTATTTATTTATTTCCATCCCCATCACTGCTGGTGGGGGAAAAAAACTCAAACACTATTTGAAGGCGTGTGCATAAGACCGACAGAAACATAACGCCTGTTATGAATAAGTCTTCATGAATGTTGTCATGAAGTGAATTCGGTAAACATTGACACTTTTAATGCAACCTTCTATTAAAGTTTGCATGAAAATTGTCAACTTGGCATCAATAATGTGATTATTTGCCGAATGACGCTTCATGACAACAGTTGTAAACATTCATAAGGAACTCCGTCATGTTTATGTCAGTGTTATGCACACACCTTCAGATAAGGCGCTACCAAAATAATCTCCAGACCATGATGCTGCCAACACCGTGTTTCACCAGGGAGAGCACATGTTCAGTTTTGTCTGAACTTCCTGTGATTTCCTGTTTAATAAGCTGCTTTTTTTTTTCTTCCAGCTCTTCCTTAAAGGTTGAGTTCACCGTTCAGCTGCGGCTCTCTGCAGCTCCTCCAGAGTGGCTGGTTATTTCTCTTTCTTACCCTGTCAGACTAGGCGTCTCGCTAGAAAAACAGATAAAAAAATAAGGGACTTAATTTAGAGTTATTAGCTGATAATAAAACACTAATAAGTGTTATGCCTTGTGACCCCGGGGATCCGTTCAACCACAGAGGCAGACCAGCAAGTTTTTTGTCGCACACAAAACAAATCAAATGGATTTATTCAAATGAAGAGCATCTAGATGTTTTGCTTTTCAATTTTTTATTTTTTGGTAAAAAGTTAAACTGTGCTGCAGGGTCCCTCGCTGTCCTCGCTGTCCCACAGGCCCCCCCCGTCCACGGCTGGTCCACAGCTCCCTCGCTGCTGAGCAAGCGCAGGCCTGAGGACAAAAAGGTTGGTGTAGCTCAGTGTTTCTCAATTCCGGTCCTCGGCCCCCCCCACTGCTCTGCATGTTTTAGGTGTGCCTCTATTCCAGAACAGCTGATTCAAATGATTGCATGACCATCAAGTGCTGCAGAAGCCTGTTAATCACCCACACATTCAATCCAGGTGTGTGGCAGAAGGGAAACACCTAAAACATGCAGGGCAGGGGGCCTGAGGACCGGAATTGAGAAACACTGGGTAGCTTCACTCTCTTGATGGTAAATTTGAAGCGTTTCTCTTCCTGGACGGAACGACGATACAACAAACAACTTAAAACCAAATGATTGTTGTGGCTTCATCTGTACGTACAAGGTGTGAAGCGTTAAAAAATAAGGTCAGATCCAGAAAACCAACTGAGAATATATATATATATATATATATATTTTTTTTTTTTAATAAAAATTGACCACTTTATCTGGACAAATAGAAAAACTCTCCACCCAGAATGATGGATGAGGCGCATGTTGGCAATCTACAATTTATTTTAACGTTAATGTGTTAGCATAAATTACTTGTATATCTTGCTTGTTAGAGAGATTTGACATTAAGAAGTGCACACACCTTTGCATGATGAAACAAAAGTTCAACTACAATCAGTAATTTATTTATTTATTTTTTGATCTGTAAGATCGAAGGCCATGATGACAGCAGTTCACCTTCCATGTGAAGCCAATGCATCGTTTACTGCTGAGGTTACCTCAGGTTTTCCCTGCTGGGAGCGAAAGCCTGGAAGTTGTTCCTCGCTGGAGCTGGAATGAACCCAGCAGGTCTGTTGTCCCTCTCTGGAGCGGAATCGGCCTGATCCAGACGGTCGTTCACATTTAAAGGAACAGAGGAAGAGCGTCAGAAAAAAACGTATTCTTGTGTTCTAGATCAGATCAAAGCGTGTTGACGTAATGATGAAACAAAAGTTCAAATACAATCAGTAATTTATTTTATTTTATTTTATTTTTTTGATTTGTAAGATCGAAGGCCATGATGACAGCAGTTCACCTTCCATGTGAAGCCAATGCATCGTTTTAAAAAAAGAATACGTTTTCCTTTTTTTTTAAATCGTTTCATAAAAGCACCGATTCTTCAAAACTAATCTGATTTTGTTTGCGGTTATATCTTTTGGCCACACGGGGGAGCCAAACTCAACACAATCTCTTACTTCTTGCATCGAGGGGCGTTGGGGATTGGGTTTAGGGGTGTGTACCGCACACACACACACAAACACACACACACACATCATTCTATTTTCACGAATATTGCATTGACTTCTGTTCATTTATCATTTATTTGAACCCTTACGATAAAAACCCTCAACTCAATTCAAAACTTAAAACTTAACTAACCCAAAACCAACATTTCAACTGCAGTCGCTCCTCACTAACTAGTATTTGTTAGGAAAATGGTCCTTTACACGGTATCAAAAACAAGGCCACGCGTTACACAAACACACACACAGTCATGTTTCTGTATCTTGTGGGGGCTTTATATCGACTTCTATTCATTTTCTACAACCTAACATCACATTCCTCTAACTCAAAAACACCGTTTCCCTCATGGAGACCAAGAAAATGTCCCCACAACCCCACATTGTAGACAGACAAAGGTCCCTACAAGGATATAAGAACCTGGTTCTCACACACACACACACACACACACACACACACACACACACACGCACACACACACACGCACACTCTCTCATACCCAAGTCCAATTTAGGAAAACCAAATAAACTAACATGCATGTTTTCCCCGTCCCAGGATGTTCCTTAAAGTATTCCCAGTCCTCGGGTCTTGCTGTCCATCACGTTTTTGAAATGCACCTGCTCTAACACACCTAAGTAACACGATCAGCTTGGCATAACGTTCAGCAGAAGAGACCATTCAATTTCATTACATGTGGAGAAGCAGGGAAACATCTAAGAGGAGCAGGATGGTGGATCCTGAGGATCAAGGTGTTGAGCTTCAATGTTTTTACATAGTTAAAATCCACTCCAATGGCCTCCTTTCATTCCCAGCTGTGGGGATTTTTTTTTTTTTAGATAAAGTGCAAAAATATTATTAATATACCCAGAATTCTCTGAATTTTGTCACGTTATAACCATAACGTAATTTCTTGAGATTTTATGTGTCAGACGCACAAAACAGAGCCAACAGTGGAGTGATTTTGGTCACAGCATACTCGTCTCTTAGAGTGACCGAGTCCAGAACTCTAATTGAGGATCAAGACATGAAAATGAAAACATTCTTCAGCTAAAAGTCCGTTAGCAACGCAGAAGTTGGATCCAAACAAGCAAAAATGGTGAAGTACCTGCTTGGATGGATCGTCCCAGATGGGCCTGAAGGCACTTTTCAGATGTGGAGGAGGCGACCCTTTCCTCAGGCTGACCAATCTCTTCCCAAAGGAGCTGATGAGGCAAGGCGTCGGTCCGTCCACATACGGCCCTGCGGGGCTCCTGACAGGAGGGTGAGGGGTGAATCTGGGAATCTGCCACCTCACACACACAGTTCTGCCTCTGGTTTCCCCCGCCGGCGCCGGCTGCTCCTGGCTGAATGAGGGCTTCAGCAGCACGGGCACCTGGCTGTCCTCCTCCTCCTCCTCGTCCTCCTCGTCCTCCCCGCTGTTGGTGTCCATCACCTCCCTCCGCAGGGTGCCATCCGGGCTGCAGGAGGTTACGGAGGAGTAGTCAAAGGCGGAGGTGTCGTCCGTCTCGCTGTTTGCGTGCGTCGTCTCCGGGTCGTTGGTGGATTTCACCGTGGGCTGGCTGAAGGTGCCCTGACCCGAGTCGCTGTTTTCTCCCCATCCTGCGGCGTCCGGAGCGAGCAGAGAGCAGCACGCGTGACCGCAGGGGCAGACGGGACGCCGCAGGGCGGCCCGGTCTCTCAGGAAGCTCTTCCTCCTCACCGGGCTGCAGGACCAGCACTCCAGGCGCATGGAGTGACCGCCATCCACCCCGTTGGTGAGGGGAGCAGCCGGCTGGACGTCTCTGAGACAAAAAATAAATAAATACTTTCAGCAGGGAAATCCCACTTTTCCCACTTTTCCCACGGCAATTTGAATCGTCGAGATCTCGGAGCTCGCCGAGGTCTACGTACCTCTGAGCAGCAGAGCTGGACTCCGCTCTTATCTGCTGGCTCCTGGTGCAGCAGCTTCCAGAGGACGCAGCGGCTGCAGCATCACAGGGGGCGCTGTTCACATCGGGGGACGAATCTCTCAGCGTCAAATTATGACTAACATTTCAAGATTTAAGTTCAAAAGTGAAATCTAATGAGTGGAAAAACATGACTGTTGCATACTAAACGTGAGGAACACAATGGAAATGGGTTGCCGACCCTGTAACAATGAGAATCTGGTGGTAAAGTTTAAACTTTCTCTAATTCACACGGGGTCACACTTACAGAATGAATAGCATCTGATTAAATATGCAGAATTCATCCGGGAAAAATTGGTAGAATGAACCGAAATGAGTTGGATTCCTGCCTTGATTCGTAACCCATACTGTTGCAAATGAAATGAGGTTCAAAGCCACTGGAGGAGTTTGATTTGTCATCTCCAAATCCAGTTTTAAAGTGCATTTGGACTCAACGTCCAGCTGTAGCTCCTTGTTTCAACCATCTGACCAAAACTTAATATGAAAGGGAATCGGTCAAGAGGCTCAAGATCAATCCTGGAATCACCAAAGCTCCAGTCAGTCATGGCCTGGAAGTGTTTCTGTCCATAGAGGAGCTAGCTTGACATCGCCCGCTGAGCTACTTGGTCTCAGTTGGAAGTTAAATGTTGGATAACTCCAGACTAAATTCAGGCTCGAGCACCAAGTTTTGTTTTATGGCGCATCATCACTCCACCGTAGAAAGAAATGGCCCAAAAAACATCCGTAAAAGCCCCAAATACAGACCATGTCAACCTTTCAACAAAAACATTGGATATCTTCTGTCCTGCAAATCACTCTGCGGTTTGTACTTCCTCACCTTTGCCCGGCTTCCTCGTCTTCCTCCCATCGAACATCCTCCTCCAAGATCACGTGGCAGCGGGACAAGACGCTCCTCAGAGCTCTCTCAGACCCCAACAGCAGGCTGCAGTCAGGATGCTCCTTACCGGTCCACTGGAGCAGGTTCTTCAACGGGAATGCAAGGAAATATTGCAAGTTAAGTCAGTTTGTAAAAAAGTTGACGTTTTACGCATCGTTGTAAGCACATTACCTTCCTAAAATCCTTTCCATGTTCATATTACAACCACAAACTCGCGTATCCTGAGTTCTGGGACTGACTTTGATTTTACACTTTTTTTCTTTTATAAAATCCAGTGAAATTCATGAATAGAATCTGTGGACTGCAGATGACACAGGGGGGTCTGTTGGTTTCAGCGAGCCAAATTCAAGACTTTTTAAGACCTTTTCTTAACGTCAGCCTGAAGGAAATTTAAGACGGAAAAAACTGTAACTATAAGGGATGATTGAGAGATCATGCTGACTCGCGTTGGCTGGGAACAAAAGTGAGGCAGTGGCAAAAACAAATATTGTCCAACCACGTGATGATACACTTACTAAAGAGAGATGCAAAAAAGCCTGCTAAATAGCTAGCAGAGGTTTGTTAGTAGCTAGTTCCCACCGCCTCAAGACATTAAAGATGTCTGAACAAGCCTCAAATTACTGCCACAATGAACAAAACTACATAAGAGATTCAACAGTCCTGCCACAGCTAAATTTAAGACTTGTGTTTAGCTAACTTACAGATTTTAAAATGAATTTGGCATTTTTAAGGCCTTAATACTTAGATACATCATTTTAAGGCTTTTCAAGACTCTCTAAGGAGGCACAAACATCCTGTACTAGTCTTGCCACTAAGAAACGCACTTTTTAAAGAAGGTCAGATGAAGTCACTTTACAGACGACACAGCGGACCGTTCTCCTCATATCAGACTAGAACTGAACCTTTGTAGCCTGTTTTCAAAACACCAGCTAAATTAAAATTACACATCAATCCAAACTCACCCCCCCCCCCTCTCTCAAAAGTAAAACACAGTGGTGGCAGCGTCATGTTGTGGGGGATACCTTTCTTTCAGCACTTCCACAAAGTATTGACTCATGAGGGATGAGCAGAATTGCATGCCACACGTCTCTGAATTTGCATTGTAATATTTTCATAGAAAAGCAGAGTACCTTCAGTCAGAGGCTTTTTTTAAAAAAATTCATTGTAACACAGACCGCTACAGGAGATGCCCACATCTGCAATAACTCTCTGGATGGTCTTGAATGAATTTGAGTCACAGCGATATTTAATTTCCCTTTAAGCACAGTGTTGTGTTGATCTGTCACTAACTCACCTGAATGTGACTCAGGTAGCTGTGAATCCTAGCAACAGGAGCCAACAGCAAAGACAGCAGTTTTATTTCGTCTCTCTCCATCTGGCCGCTCTGTGGGGACAACCAGACAGTTGCCATTAGCGACCATGTCCTCCCAGTTGTGACGTACAGGTGCAAGGTCAGCACATTGTCACATGTTACCTACCTGTGTCCGGAGGCTTTTCCCTTCCTGATTCAGCCGGTTGAACTCGAGTGAGAGGAACGACGCCAAGGTCGTCGTGTATCCGAGATACATGTCTGAAAAAGCCGTCTGGACAACCAAAGTCAAAGTCAGCAGCCTGCCGACCCGCCGCCCGCGACGACGGACAGAAATGTCTGGAAGTGACTTAAAAAGAGGGAAGGTCTCACGTCGTTTTGGCCGATGAGCTGCACCAGGATGTCGCCGACCAGAGATTTCCAGTGTTCGGCGGATAACCTCTCCTGCAGGGTGTTCCTGAAGAGCACATGTCGCTGGAGGAGCTGCTCCACGAACCTCACGTACGTCTGACTGGGTCACACGACAGAGGGACTCTTCATGATCTCAGTCACACAAAACGGCAACTTTCTCTCCAGTTTTAACACAGTTCTAACCGAGGCGACACTCACTACGGCTCTACGGTCGTCTGGTGAGCTGGCGGTGTTTTGTACTTGTCGTACAGCTGGTTCAGGGTCGACACGTATTCCCACTCAGAGTGCAGGAGCTGCATGGCCACCTGATGTCGAGCATCTGCACAAGACATGGAGGTCTGTCCTCAGGTTTCCTGGTGTTGGAATATTTCATTTTCTTTATTCATGGTTCAGATTATTCACTTTGGAAGCTGAACTTCCAGTCTGCACAGAGGCCGCATGTGAAACTCGGAGGCGCCCATTGCCAGGAATGGCTGCTTAAAGATGTTTGGCCAGCAGAGGGCGCTCAAGAATGCTTGGTTTCTCACACATGAACTACAACTTGGAAATAAAAATGTGTAGTTCACCTTTTAAGGACCTCAATTTGAAGGATTAAGAAAAAATTTTTTGAATAACTCAGAATTTAAAAAAACAAATTGAATGTAACTTTACCAACAAAAACCACTGTAGTCTAATTTGTATGTTGAAAACAAGCTAATGAATAAGCATGAAGTCTCTATTTTTTGTATGTATTTTTTTTTTTTTTTTTTAGAAGTTTGCTAAGGTGGGACCCGAAATAAAATTCTGCTCGGGGCTGAATCCAAATGTATCCCGGCTCTGGTTGAATCCCATTTAGAAAGCTTTTCAATCCAAAAACAATTGTTCTTAATGGACCGGAACATTCCAGAACCTCAGGGCTGACCTGTTCCTTCGCTCAGCCCGGCCTTCAGACCCTGCAGGAAGCAGTGAAGGAGCAGTTTCCCTCGGGACAGGCGGGCCGGTGGAGGAGCACAACACTCGCAAACCCCCTGGTCTCCGGCTGGCTCTGCTGGATCGCTGGAACGCGACAGGAGACAGATGGAGAGAGGATTTCTCAGCTGGTCTGACGTATTTTTCAGTGATTAAAAATATCACACGTTTTGCTGCCTGCTGCATTTATCCAATCTGAAAGCATTTAAAAATTTAAAATCCTTCTCTATGAAGCCATGAGATGAGATGGCACACAACAAAAATCAAGGATAGCAAATAGTAAATAAAATGAACACAACATTAAATAGCAATTAGTAGCGGTAGTCTTAAGGATACACATTGCATATGTGTGTGTACACATATAATGCTTATAATAATGTAATATACAATATATGACAGACATATGATTAGGCCTGTCACAATAATCAATAAATCAATTGATTGCACAATAAATTAAAACAAACTCAGTAACTTCCTTTGGCATAATTTGTCGGGTTTTTTTTTCTTCCTGCCAAAAACTAGATGACAAAATATTTTTTGGAGGATAATTTTGTTTACTGAGTAATTCATTTAATTTTTATTTATTTTGGAGATTTAAAATGTGCTAAATGTTCACTAGAATTTAAAGTTTATTGATGTTTCAGAATGTGCTTTTGCATCATTATTATTATGCCATTACTATTATGTTATTTAAAAATCGTCACGCGACGACAATATCATCGTTTATCGCGATAACTTCTGGAACAATTTATAAAATGTCTTGACAGACCTCTGTGTGACGTTAGGCACAACAACAATCCCGCTCAAAATGCCTGTTTGGATTCACGTCCTTCTAAGCCAGAGGAAACATTTCTGGTTTCTTCTCTGTTGTACCTTTCTCTTGGTTTGGACGTGAGGCTCTTTCCGTCCGGCTCCGGCCCGGGTCTGTTGCCGTACAGCTGCACAATTTGACTCCTCAGCACTCCAAGTTCCTCCTGTGGGAGAGGAAAAAAAAACCCCCAAAAAAAACAAACAAACAAAAAGGCCGGTCACAGTCAAACTTTGATCCCTGCTGCCGTGCGCTGGACGGACGGCGACGTCCCGCCTCACCCTCAGCGACTCGACCAGCGCCTCCAGGCGGAAAGCTTTTTTCTGACAGCTCCTCCTGTTCTCCTCCATCTCCTCCCTCAGGTGCGAGTCTCCATGCTGGATCTGACCCAGCTCCAGCAGGGCGCTGGTGAAGCCCGTCTTCAGCTCTGTGACCATGCACTGTAACTAGGGAGGCACACCGTGAACAACGACATGATGCTACAGTGGCTTGATCTTTTCTGAAACACTTCCTGTTGCAACCATAAACTTTCAACGTGTTTTATAAGACTTTAACCCTTTCACGCATGAATTATTACCGTCAGGATTTTTTTCCATTTTTTTTTTATTTTCTTAAGGCATAAAAAAAGGTAGGAAAATTTTTTTTTATATATATATTATTTATTTTGTATTATTATTAAATTTTTTAGGTGACCAGTTGTAATTTTCTCCATATACAAAGTTGTTATTTGAAAAATACATCAGTAGTTTTGTTCTTTAGGGGTTATCTGATGTAACAATATTTCTTTTTACCTGCAAGAGTCGTCTACAGAAGAAGTAGGGACCGGGTCGGTTGGCAGGTTTTTTTGTCTGTCGGCCATATTGGATTTAACAAAAATAATTTCTTGCGTTTGCAGCTGATAACCTGTAGTTGGATAATGTATTTTATGATGTATTAGTGTCCACTTCAGTGGTCTGTGTGCATTTATAACACAAAAATCCACAAGAAGCACAAGAGAATAGCTTTTAGATAGCAGTCCACTGTAGTGACCACTATGCATGAAAGGATTAATACGAAAAATAAAAACAAAATGTAAAATAGTTAATAAAACTGGACTGAAAAGAAAAAGATGCATGTTTTTTTGGGTTATTTTTACATCACACCAAAGTAAAAAAAAAAAAAAAAAAAAGGCAACAAAACAAAAACTACCACATCAGTATAAACACGGCATCTCCATGTTGAGACATGATGGTTGGTTGCAGCAGTAACCACCACATGACTTTTCTTTTTTTTTTTTTTATAAGGTGACAAAAAAAAAGAAAACTTTTTCAGACAACAACCCTCTTTAAGAAAATTCTTGTCATTTTTTTTAAGAACCAGTGTTTCATTTTTCTATTGAGAGTTTATAGAACATAGAAAAAATAATTACAATTCCAACCTAATGACAAGGAAAAACAGATCTAAAACTTTTTAGTGTCTTTTTTTTTTTCTTCCCTCCAGGGGATCTTTTGTGGGCTCTAGTGTCTCTTATATGACAGTAGGCTGACAGGAAATGGGGCAAGTGTCTGCTGGGTCCGGGAATCGAGCCTGCGACGGCCGCGTTGAGGACTGAGGGCCTCCAGGCGTGGGTCGCTCTATCCCCTACGCCACCACAGCACGCCCCTTTAGTGTCATTCTTTGTAGAAATATTGAATTGTGTTTAAAAACATTAACTGGGTCCTTTTCGTTTTCAGTCAAAGCTAAGAGTCGATGTGGAATGTCCAAAAGAGCCACTGAAATAGACCAGGAAGAGGAAACAAACAGACAGAACCACAACGAAATGTCTTAGATTAAAGTGCATTGATGTTTGAATGACCTAGTCAAAGTTCAAACTGAATCCGACTATGAAACCGCCCAATAAGACTAAGAATTACAGCCTAGATGTGTGAATTGGGTTGAGATGTGCTGCCAAAGGCAAGAACTGACTTTATAAAAAATATAGATTTTTAGAGAAAAACATTGGAAGACAAATTTCATTTCCTTCCCCTTAACAATTAGAAATCAATTAATTCCCTATTCAATAAAAGACGTTGAATTTTGTGGCCGTTCACTTATAAAAATGAAGCTACAATCCAACGATCTTGCACACTGGAGAGGCTTTATCTGCTGCCACCAGTAAAATAAATCGACGGAAGGATTTTGGCGTCTCTTTAAATACGCCGAGCTCGGCTGGTGACGGGGAATTTACCTTTGAGATTTCAGAGACGAGCTCTGCCTCTTGAGGCTTCATGACCTTTGCAGAGAGAGAGAGACACAAACAAGCCTGTTTGCAAACACGCAGCGACTGATGAGCACAAACTGTGCAGCCCGTCTGACGGCTTCAGGGATGAAAGCCTGCCTAAAACCGTTCCTACTTTTCAAAAAAGGTGGATTGTTTTTTTGGTCTTTTTTTGCTCCTCGTGTTCTTGTGTTTGTGTTACCTGTTCAGATGTTGCTCCTGCCAGCAGACCCACTGCTAAGGAAGCGGCGAGCGAGCCAAAAGAGCCGAGCCCTGCGGGGGGTGAGCTGCTGCGGGAGCCAAGATCGCTCCTTATAAATCTGCAAACAGAAGGGCGGGCAGAACCCGGAGAGATCCACCGAATTAAATTCAATCCCAAAAAAGCCAAACACTTTTTGTCGTTTAAACAGGCGTTGGATCAGAACCCGGCAGAGAGCATGGTGATGTTTTAGTTGATCAAATCCTATATATCATATATTACGAGCTGTAACATCACTCAAAACTTTGAAAAAAAAAAAATCCTCGTTGTATTGTAAATGACGCACGGCTGTCCAGCTATTCTTAACTAAAACTTCAAATAAAATTAACTTGCGCTGCAGAAAGAGTTGGAATTCACTTGCCTGGCTTGATGCTCTCCTGCTTCTCCATCCAGTCAGAAAAACGTGCGTTCAGTCCCGGAGTCTTTAGCCGCTCGGGTTTCCGCCCGTTTCCCGCGGCTGCTTCGCGTCGTGTCGCGGCGTTCGGGAGGCTGGTGCTGCTCTTGGTGGCGCTCCGTGTCCACAGCAGGTCTCCTCCTGCGAGGAGGCAGAGCTTGTAGCTGCCTCAGAGGAGGGATGCAAAGCACGCTGCAAATCAGAGGGCTGGAAGTCGCCTGTTGTTTTCTATAATATTCATAATAAGAAATTATTCTATGAGGATCTGCTAGATCAGAGGTCTGCAACATTTACAACCTGCAGAGCCACTTTTACTGTCAGGCCAGCCAAATGAAAATGGCTCAGAGCAGCAAAATGTTGCGCGGCGTTTTGACTAAGAGTTTTAGATAGACACAGGAGATGCAGGGAATTTGTATGGTTTTGAAGAACAACCCTTTTATTTTGGATTAAAAATAAAGGTAAAGGTCAAATTTTGCAAAAAGGGGAATGCATCTTTTCTTTTCGTTCGGTGGGACAGAAAATAAAGAAATTTTAAAAAGCACATAGGTTCCAACCTAATGATGAGAAAATCTATGTTGAAGAGATGAAAGAATAATAATAATAATAATAATAATAATAATAATAATAATAATAATAATAATAATAATAATAATAATAATAATTCACAAAAAAACCCTCTTAACTGAGAATATTTTAGACTAATTTCAGTCATTTTCTAGGAACAACTTGAAACAAAATCTTTGACTTTGCACATTTTTGTCATTTGGAGCTCAGAAATGTTCTTGTTTTTTTTTTGTTTTTTGTTTTTTTTGCAAGAAAATGTCTGAGGTTAATCTCAAAATTTCTGAGCTCAGATTCTTTTTTATTTTGTGCCTTTTTTACCTACAGAGGCCCGATACACCGTCGTCAAAATCAGATCTAGAAACAAGATATTACTGGCTCTTTCAGTGTCAGTCTTTGTGGGACATTCAAAGCAAATAGTGCTGCGAACCTAAAAAGCTACATTTATTATTGAATATAAAATAAAAAAATATCAGTTATCTTTTTTTATTTTTCTTTAGCCAAAGTTATTAAGAGGCATAGGGAGGGTCCAAAGAGCCACTTGTGGATCTGGAAACCATTCGTCAGACATTATGGTGCTTTGCAAAAGCTTTATTTCTTGTACTTTTCCACATGTTCTTACTTTACAATTACAAACTTAAATGCCTTTTGGTGGGAGTTTACGTGTAGGAAAACACAAAGTAGAGAATATCTGTGACGTGGAAGTAAACGGATGTAGGGTTATTATTTAAATTAGGTCTAGGCTTTGACTGGGCAACTCCATAAATGAATTTAATTTGATCTAAAATGCAAACTAGCTGCCAACCTCAACGCAGTAGACGTCCTTGTGTTGACTGGTTGTTAGCATAATTAGCATGCTTGGTGGAAAAGTGGCGGCTGACGTCGTGTTCTTTAAAAACAGCAAACGTTTCTAGACAGATAAGGTATATAGCTTTTGACCAGACTTCAGTGAAAAGGTATTTAGTTGTCCATTCCTTATTGAACACTCGAAACTCACTGTCAACTTTTCTCCTCTTTGGCCCACTCATTGTTGCAGAGTTCACAGCAGCAGCAGAGCAGTAACAGAGAAGTCCACAAAGTCAATTCATGGTATCACGGCGCCTAAAGCGCCCCCTGGTGGAGCGCCAGGCATTACAGGACTAGACCAAATGAATGAGTCATGATTATGACTATGATTATATTTATGATTTGATTTGATTTGATTTGATTTGATTTGATTTGATTTGGGCAATTCTGTACCAATCTTCGGCGGGCCAGATTAAAAAGACCATGTGTCCCGGGGGCCGTAGTTCCCCCACCCCTGAACTAGGGGGTACCACAGTAAAGCGGCTCAATACAAGTACACGCATGATTTTCCCTTTACTTCATAGCTACAGGGTAGAACCCTGCTGACTTTTTGTCACATTATAGGGATGTGAATACTTTTGCAAGGAGTTCATATTTTCTACGAGTGATATGAAATGTGACAAAACATAATTATATAATTGTGGACGGCGAACACACAAACATGAAAAATTTTATAGCAGAGTGCTTTTTAAGTACAAATATTCAGAACAATCCCACTCTGTTTTGATAGTTGGCATCGTACAGGATGTTCCTCTTTTTATTTTTTGCATTTTTACTAGACGATAAATATAAAATTTAGGCTGGTTGTTCACAATTATAGTTTTAGAACAGGGGTGACCAAAGTCGGTCGTCGAGGGCCGGAATCCTGCATGTTTTAGTTTTCTCCCTGGTGGTACCAACAACCATTTCAGCATGTCAGTGTTGTTTTCAGGCCTCTAATGAGCCATCATTGGATCCAGGTGCGTTAAACCAGGGAGAAAACTAAAACACGCAGGATGAAGGCCCTCCAGGACCGACTTTGTGCACCCCTGTAGAGATATTGTCGTCTTCACTCCGCCCACGCTTGATTGAGCCAGAAATGCAAATCGAACGCCCCTACGGTTTGTAGTGCTGCAGTGGGCGGAGTTAAGAGTCAGCTCTTGAATCTGATTGGACGACAGCTTGTGGCGTTTTAAAATCGCAGCACTTTGAACTGGCTGTCAAAACATTGGACACGAAGAGAGAGAAGTAGGTGGAGAATAAATACATTTAAAATAGATAGATATATACATTTAGATCTTAAAAACTGTAAAACTGCTTGCTGCTAAGGACTGCTGTATGAATAATTATTTTAGTAACTAAATTTAGACTTTTTTTTAAATGACGTAGGAGTGATAGCTGACGTTAGCACGTGAGAAATAGTACCGTCTGGCTTTTTATTAGAACTTTAAGAAACCTTTATACTTCATGATAAAGTAGATGTAACATGGCTGACTACGTGAAACCTACTTTGACGTTATTGTTTTACTTTACCCAGTCTACTCTCTCCAGCGTCTGAAGACATGAGAAGGATCGTGTTTGACTCTTCCTCTGATGAAGATGTGGAAGAAGAGCAGCTGACGCCGCTCCACATTAGCTGGTATATGAAGCAAAACACGCAAAATTATCCACCCCTCTAAAACTCCTTATTACGGCCACAAATTTCAATGCGTTTTCAGTGATTTTGTCATTGACGCAAAGGAGAAGTGGAAGTAAAAATCTAAAAACTGTCCTGTGCATTTGTGTTTACTCCCTCTGACTCAGGAAGACGCCATAGTCTAACTGTTTTTTTGTTTGTTTTTTTAAACATTTTCCTGTAATATGTTTGACTGGGTTTCAGGTTACCTCTGTCCATAGTTGAGTACTCACAGTACCTTGGAATATGTGCACTGCCAGGTAAAATCATGCTCATCTGAGAGGTCTGTTTTAGGACAAAGACATTTGTTGGTTTTTTTAAAATACAATACATTTCTTCTTATTCCAGGTTGCAGGTATAGAGATGTTCGCAGGTCCCTACAGAAAGATGTTGGTAAGGCAGTTTTTGAGGAATCTTTTCTCAGCCATGAATTACTCAGATCAGACATGAAAGCTGCAGTATTTAACTTTCTATGTAATTTTTTTTTTTTTTTTTTTTTTTTTTTACATATTTGAACTGTTGCCATGTACAGTATATGAGACAGATAATCTGTGAAAAGATCCAGCTCCTCCTTTCTGTGGTCTGAAGAAATGCACTGCTCCAAAGACACCTAATCAGAGCCAGGAGGAGGGTCTTGCTGCTGTGTATCAAGCTTGTGAGAATGCTACTAAACGGCTCACGATTAGTAGCATTCCCCCACAAATCTCATACTATGCTGTCAGCACATGGTGACAGTTTCAACAATCATGTAAAAAAAAAAACATTTTTCTAAAAGTTAAATACTGTATTCAGTAATGCGTTTTATGCTGTTATTCTATTGATGGGCATCGCAACTTTTAATCTTTGAACTCGGTAGTGGAAAATGTCAAATTTGTCTAAAATGAACTCTCATTCCTTCCTGTTGCCAGATGAGCTGAAGAACCAGGGGGTGCAGGACGTGTTTGTCTTCTGCACTAGAGGGGAACTGAGCAAGTACAGGGTCCCGTCCCTCCTGGAGGTCTACGACCAACACGGCTTCACGGTGCACCACGCGCCGTTCCCCGACGGAGACGTTCCCGAGCTGGAGCAGTGCTGCCAGATCCTGACCGAGCTGCAGGTCTGCCTCGAGAGGAACAGGAAGACAGTGGTCCAGTGAGTGAACTGGACACACACACACACACACACACACACACACACACACGCACGGGTTACATCAGAGATGTATTTGAAATGTTGAGTGGAAAAGATCTCCAAATGCTGAAGTTTGTTCACTTGCCTCTCTCCGAAACTCCATGAGTAGCTTGGAAAGGTAAAGCTCGTCCAAATCCATTGCGTTGTATTTGCATTTAAAATGGGAGAAAATGTATAATATGGCATGAAAACCTTTTCAGGAGTCCAACAACTCGTGGATTAACGAGCGGGTTCTCTAGAGAATGGAAAGGTTTTACTGCTTTCCCACAATTAACACCTCGTTGAAGAAATTTTTCATTTGGAAAAAATGAAAACTCAACAAATGACATGGGAAAATTATTTAACTTGATTAAATGAACAAAACAAAAAATCTAGGCAGCAGTAGTTAAATTTCTATAGCAGCTCTCGCAAATAAAAAATCAGACGGGAGTATAAAAATTTTAATATTGAATGAAAACATAATCAAAGTGAAAGGGGAATTAAAAAAAAATACAACTGAAACAAATTTGGAATATTTAAAAAAGGATCTTAAAGAATAGCATGATGGATTTTTACTTTTTTTTAAATACTTGACTAAAACTCTCACAAGCAAATGAAGCTCGTCTCTGTCGATTTGCATCGCTCCGGAAAGTTCTGCAGTTCTTGGAACAACCATCAGATTTTGGTTTGAGGACCTGGAGGATTCAACAGTTCAGAGATGTCAGAAGGAGTCTGATTATGAAGGAACCTGAACGTTGGTGTCGGGGTTTTAAAACAGATGAATTTATTCAACTGAATTCAGAAGTAAACGCTGAAAAGACAGGAGGGATGTCGATTCCTCTCTTGGTTCCATTTAAGTTTCTTTTTCTTTTTTTTAGCTGATGCATCATAAAAACCTAAATCAGAGGAAATGAAATACTTTTCTTTTTTTTCTGAAAACCAACCTTTATAGTTTGGAAATATTTCTGCAAGTAAAGATCCTCTGCTGTCTTCTGGTCACCATAGAAACCACAACTAAGCATTCTGCCTGTACGGTTCGAAGTTCTGAACTGACTTTGCCTTTTCCTTTTCCTCCTGCAGCTGCTACGGAGGCCTGGGGCGATCTGCTTTAAGTGAGGACAGTCCGCTTTCACGTGATGACGTTCTCGTTTGGTCTTTCTCTTAACTCGCAGCATTTGTTTCCCCACTCAGTCGCCGCCTGCCTGCTGCTCCACCTCTCGGTGACGATGACGGCCGACAAAGCCATCGAGATCCTCAGAGAGCACAGAGGAGTTGGAGCGATACAAACGGTGAAGGTGAGCTCAGATAGAAGTGTTTTTTTTGTTCTGTTTTTTTAAACAAATGAGGAATTCAGCACTCATCAATCTTGGGTGTTTTCTTTTTTTTGCAGCAATACAATTTTCTTCACGAGTTTCAGGAGAAGTATACCGCCTACACAGAGAGCAGAGAGGCTGCCCCAGAGAGATCGGTGTCTCGGTGATTCTGGATTATGGAGGAAATAATCTCTAAACATTTGCATTCATTTCTCTTTGCTGGTGATCAACTCTCCAAGACCTGCACTTTAAAAGAATATTGTATCACTTCCTTCGAGCTTTTAAATAAGCCCAAAGGTTTGGGTAACGGGACACTACTCGGCTTAATAAAATCTTAAATATAATCCTGTGTTTAAGCATAAAAAAAAAAAAAAAAAGTTGAGTAGATATGTACATGCTCTGTACCAAAATCGTTTAAAAGAAGATCCACTGCACAATAAAAAAACTAAAAATAAATAAACTGCAGAAAACTTTAATGTTTTGGTTTTATTTTGAATTATTTTCCCAAATGTGACGTGATTGGATATAATCCATAAAACTGTCACGGAGTGAAGATGATGTCTTGGTAAATTGACTGGTGCAGAAAGAAAGACATTGCTCTAACCAGAGAAAACCTTGAGCTAAATGACTTTTATTGAACTAAAGATGTTTGCAGGAGTGCTTGATGTCACAGAAAATTATATAAAAATCCAGAAAACAATAAATAGACCAGAGATGCTTAAAGTGGACCATTTGTGTTCAAATCAACCAAAAACCGATCAAAAAGGTACGATTCAACAGCATGGCACGTCAGCAGTTTGCTACTGAAGCTCTAAAATAAACGTAGAATACATCGCAGTCGAGTCGGCCTTTCACTTAACTCAGAGCTACAAGGGAAAATTTACAGAAAATAAAATAAAAAAACACATGATCCCCTCTGGATTTCTATGGATGCAACTCAATATCGGATCGGCAGATTTTAAATATTGAAACAACTCATTGAAAAAAAACCCAACTTGATAAGACCGTGTGCGTGATGTTTCACTACAAGATAACACTCGTCTTTTATTCCTTCGGTCCATCTTTAGTCTGAACAGATTGAACCGTCTGCAGCTAAGATCTTTGAGATAATAAACTACCTGGTCAGAGTACATCAGCTGTAAAAAAAAACAAAAAACAAACAAGCCCTAAAGCAGATCAACACGGTTTAGATTCACACACACAAACCTCAAATCCTAATCTGTAAACACTCGAAAGCAAAGATGGAAAACAGTTTTTATTTAAATCTCAAGCACAAAAAAAAAAAAAAAACCTGTAGAAAAGGAGGAAAATGATGAACTTGTCCATTGAAATTTGTCCATATTTCCAGATTATTTTTTTTAAGTTGTCGTGATTTGACGGAAACGCTGCGACCAAGATAGTCTTTGAAGAGGTTAGGAGTTTCCAGAATGACTCTCTGCACTGTACTAAGTGTGTGTGTTTGTCGGGGGGGAGGGGGATCATCCACTTGAAATGACGGCTCGTGTTGCTCATCAGTGGTCTCCAGCAGGTCCAGTGTTCCAGCACTCGGATCATAGTGTCTGGTCATCTACTGTGCGGCCCGGTCCGTTTCCCTCCACGTGTTTAAGAGCTCACCAGAACATAGATCATTCTGGAAGAGACAGATTAGGATTACGATCGGGTTCACTCACAGTCGCCTGGGTCCTAATGACCACAGCCAGTAAGATTATGTAACACCTTAAACATTTGTGACTGACAGAATAAAAAACAGCTCAGCGGGGGGGGGGGGGGGGGGGTTGCCACAATTTAAATATATCTGCTGGAAATTTGCACAATAATTTGGAACATTGTACACATTTCCTTACTGCTGTACTGGAAGTGTTTCTGTTACAGTCATGCAACATCAACTTTCTCATGTTTTTGACATATTACAAATCTAAAATTTTTGTAAAAAAAAAATTAATAATAATAAAAGCCTCTTTGGTATTCAATTAAATTTTATCCAATAGGTCAGGGGTGGCAACCTTTATAGCCTAAAGAGCCACTTTGCTCTCAGGAAATGCAAATAAAACTCATTTAAAGTTGCAAATGTCACATGACCGAAAAAATATACAACTTATCAGATAAATATCTCCTTTGGGAAATTTCTTGCAATCTGTATAGAACAAGCATTTTATGTTTATTTTGGGGTTTTAAAATAGCCTTTTTTCTTTTTTTAAAGGGGAAGAAAAATAGGTCTAAAAACATATTAATGGGAATTTTAGTGTCTGTCATTCTTTATTGAAAATTCAGTGCAAATATTGTAGGAGAATTTTTAAAAACCTCAAAATTATTATATCTGTGTTTAAAAACGTTAACTGGCTCCTTTTCAGCCAAAGTTATTCAGAGCCAGTTGTGGCTGCAGAGCCGTGTGTTAAATGAAGCGAAAGACTAAACGTTCACTGATGCTGCACATCCAATCCGCCTCAGCTTGAAAGAAGAATGGGCAGAACCTTCCATGTCTAGATGTGTGAAACCAACAGACTTTATCACAGAAGACTCCAATGAAATACACAGGAGTTTGTTGTGACAAAATGGGAGAAGTTTTAAAAGGTGTGAATGTTGTCAAGGTACTGCACGGTTTTCAAAGTGAGACAAATAGTAAAAAAAGCCGTGTACCCATAGAGATAGTAGAAGAATGAGAGGAGGTAGAAAGCCAGTTTGCACCAGCCTTCTTTTTGACAATAGGCCAGGATGTCGGCATTCATGATGGTAGTCGGGTCATAGAGTCCTGGACAGCTCATCACGGGTCTGCTCGTATACCTGTGGCACATCAAAAATATGAATAAAAAAAACAAGTAAATCTGCTCATCACAAACAAAGCAGAGGATTCCTGTTTCGGTGGCCAGCTGGTTGCTCGGTTACCCACCTCCAGACGTGATAAGCCAGCAGCGGTAAGTTGAGGAAGAGGGTGAGCCACTCGGCCGCACACAGAAACATCACGCAGAAAAAGAAATGGATGAGATACTCTGGCAGCACCAGCTGAAACAGACCAGAGGAGAGGAGACGTCAACGCACAGGTACAGCCGGTCTGCTCAAAACGAGAGGTTTAGGAAGCCGAGGCAGTCGGGGGACGACATGGGAGGATGCTGCAGCTCCCTGAAGAAAACCAATCGTCTTTAGAAAGCAAAGACTGAGGTGTTCTCACTCAGATGTGTCAAACAAAAAACAAAATAAAAAGGTGACATCATTCATAAAAAGGAGTGAAAGGCCAATACTGAGCTTCGATGTAAATGTGTTAAGATTGTATGGTTGCAATGCATGTGACAGCAGGCTTGGGATGCCATCTTTAACCAAATAACAGGGTGAAAAATCAAGAACTACCACTTGCAAATTCGATGATTCCACAGTATACTCTGCATAAAAACATCTGATCTTCAATATTTAGATCAAAAACCACAAAGAAGCTCATCAGCTGCCATTTAAGCGGCGGCAGATAGAAGTTCCTCCCTGACTAACAGCTTAGGGGCATTTAGTGTATCGTTTATTATGATAAATTATGATAAGAATTTTGATTTATCGTTGTCACAGTAAATTCAAATCAGTGATGTTTATAACCCCAAACACTGTCTGAATTGTTAGTTTTTGCCATTTTCACCAAATACAAAAAAAGCATCAAATGTTCATATATATATATATATATATATATATATATATATATATATATATATATATATATATATATATATGTGTGTGTGTGTGTGTGTGTGTGTATGACTGGTATCCTAAAGCAGTGTAGTACATATGGTGATGTTTTTTAGGAGCAGTATTTGTGGGCATATGATGGGTGTACCATTCAGTCATAGCCATACAATTACCTAAAAAATAATTAATAGATAGTTATCACTTTTATTATCACAACATTATAACAAAATATCATGATAAAACTTTTAAGTCTCATTTCGCCAGCTTCAGCAGAAACATGAGTGGCTTTTCAGAGTTTAGAGATCGATTCTTGCAAGTGGACCAAAGAGATTTATTTCCCACCCTGGTTCAGTGACATGCATCACCGTGTGCGTCTAAAACTAAACCACGACGCTTTGCCCAGGACAACGTTGGTGCATCTGAACATCGACGTGTCTGCAGTGACGACAAATCTGCACATCGTCCCCACTTTGCGACAGCACATCGTTTGAGAGCCATGCTGTGAGCGTGCGCAGCGTCGATGCAGCAAGCGTGCCTGAGGTCGGGTCGAGCGTCGGGTTCAGGGGGGCAGATGGATGCACCACATGGAAGCCATGCATTTGGGGGGCTGGGAGGGGGCTTAAAAGAAATACAGCAGGTGGAGCCAAACCAACGGCCCACAGAAGGACAGGTGTGGGGCGTGGGGAATGTGCAGGATCTGCACTGCGCTGCCAAATACGACACAACTGAACAGACGGAGGGGGGGAATGATAACCCCAAACGGGTTCAAACTGGGCTCAAAGCCTGCAAACAGGACTATGCAGAACGCCATGGGTTTCAGGTATGTGGAGCTTGAGGTTTTTTTTTTCTTCTCGCCTCTACACTAACTCCTCCTCCTGTGGAGAATTTCTAGCCAATCAGAGGTTTTAAATAGTGCTGAGCTGGAGAGAGGTGGGTGGGATTCTGCCGCCATCTGTTCAGAACCACAGGTGATGTAGCTTAGAGCCAACTCTGAGCTCACATACAGCAGCTTACATCGGACAAACAGTGGCTCAAAATGCAACCTCTAATTCATGAGGAAAAGAATACTTTTTGTGTCTGTGTGTGTGTGTATTTCAATGAAGAATGTGGTTAAGCTGCAACTTGAAAGCCTTGAAGATCATCCAACCAACTCATTTAAGTATTTGTCCAACACATGGAGAGTTTACTGAACTACTATCTGTAAAACCATAAGCAAACAAAGGGTTGATTGTAGTAGAAATCATGCATGCTTTAAGCATTTGCCAGTCTTTTCAGTTAAAAGCTAACGCTACATCAGTAAGCCAAAGCAGCAGAATGTTTACACATTCTGCTCTCCCCGTAGCTTCACCTTCTCACCAAACGCGACGCGTCAGGAGATCCTTACAACAATCTGCTGGACGGAAGCCGTGTCCAGTCAAAGTATTCATTCCCCTTTTGCTTTGTCACATTTTGTCCCAGTACAGTGACAAAACTTCACCAATAGACCAACGCAATTTAGATGTAGCATCCATGTAAGTTTGGACACACCTTCTAATTAAATTCAATGAGAAAGTGTGTCCAAACTTTTGGTCTGTACTATATATATATATATATATATATATATATATATATATATATATATATATATATATATAGGAGGTGGGCATTTATTATATCGCTCATCGCAATAAATTTCTTGTATTCTGACTTATTGACGTCACAATAAATTACAATTAATGAAGCTAAAACCCAGCAAAACTGTCCATATTGTCAGGAATGTTACCATTTTCTCCACTGCTTGTCCAATGAAAGTATCAATAAATATCACATTTGAAAATATGATTGAATGCAGTTACGCCGTTTCGTTTAGTGATGCAAATTACACTTCTTTATGTGACCAGTGTTGTAAAGCTGTGCATGGTTTCCAAGAGCAGTGGGAAAAAATTGCTGTGTCATGCAGTTAAACAGGGTGGCAGCAACAATTAAAAGAAAATAGTTCTGCAAAGTGCTGACTCTGTTTGGCTCTTTGCATGTCACACTTTTCTGATTTTTATTTACAAAAATAACCAAACAAACTAACTTGCAAATCATGTAGTTTCATTTCACAAATAAACTCGATGCTGAGGTTGTAACAGGACAAAATGTAAAAACATTCAAGGGTGTGAATACATTTGGAATAAGTACAACATCCAAGGAAAAGCTGGCAATGTAAAATCTGCGAGCGTAGAGCCGAGATATGCGACCCAGAAAATAAACTGAGAACACTACAGTAAAAAATAAAAATTAAAAACATTTTTAAAGAAAGAGGAGAAAAACTTTTCGTCTGATCCAAAACGCAACTCAAGTTAGTTAACTGAAAAGACTTTAGCAAACACTTCACCGTGCAAAAATGACAAGACTTCGGACTAAGTTGAACTCAGCGGGCATTTTAAAGACTGGTACAAACCTTTATTGCAATTTTGACTCTCTTAATCTTTTTGACCTTTTCAATTGTCTTTTAGGCATTAAAAAAAAAAAAGAAAAGAGGGGGGCAAAAGAAGCAGATTGGAAGAAAACAAAATGAAAACGCGTTAGAGTTTCACAGCCGACAAGGTCACTCAATTAAAATAACAAAAAACAGGCAGGTTATTTAGCATAACAATGCAGAGAAATGGTAGAAAAGAAAGAGATATGTGGATAACGGTACAGTTGTAACAGAGAGCATCTGCATGCAGTTGTTTAGATAAAAAAATAAAAAAAAGCAAGGGCAGACACACTTACCGGATTTAAAGTGTTACATTGATCTATAGGATTCTTGTAGTCAGTCTTCAGCTCATCAAATGCAATTATCTGGAAATAAAGAAATATGTGACATTAATGCCGGCATGATAATATTTATAATATTCCAGTTGAGTGAACAATCCACCAAATTTACACACACACACAAGAAAAAACTGTGGAAAACCCTTTAAAATGAACTGATTTGTTATTGCAGTAGCATAACATTTAATCTCAGCACATTTTTGTTTTCATGTTAAGAAGCTTTAGAGTTAAATAAACTGGTGCCACAACACAATCCCTTTAAAACAATTTGTAAGCCATGACAGCTGTGTTTGCCTGCCAATGCTGAATGGGACAGGGCAGAAGCTACTTTCCTTTAGCTCACCCTCCCAACACCTAAATCCTACCTGGAGAGAAGGAGGGTCAAAGATCACGGTCTACCTCAAAGCTTGTGCAACTTAATAAGAGAAGAGGGGAGCAATAATTTGGTATAGCTAATTTATTCGTGGTTTTTTTCTATGATACATTACCAATTCTTGTTTACATAACATTTATTGTAAATGAGTAACAATCGTGGTCTAAAGTTTACAACAGTGTCCAAGAAATCCCAAAGCTAAAGCTGGCACAAAAAAAAGAAAGTTAATAAAAATAAGACTTAAAGTTGTTTCAGCATTTGACATTCACATTCTTAAACCCTCTTTACACCAAGTGGCGAGAAAATGGTCACTATACAGAAGAGCCATAAAGCCCTTAGCTTTTCCGGAGTAAATATGTCGAAGTCCTTTAGCTAACCGGCTAGCTGTTAGCACAATGTAGCCTGACAGGTTAATAGGAGTTCTGTGTGTTCTGAGGTCGTCTAATACGAACATTAACGACGGAAACACTTTAATTCAAAATTATGTGTAAAACCAGCGTCTGTCTCGGTGCTAATAGGATGAGCTCTCCGCCCGAGCCGACACCAGGGTGTGTACCATTCATTCATTTAGTAGTAAACAGGTTTCTGAAGTAAGCGTGCGTCAGGTTAGTTAGCGCTAACGCTCTGTCTAAAGAACTCTCCTGCGTCTTTTTTTTTTATTTTTATTCCTCTCCTGCGTCTTGGAGGTGCTGACTCTGACCAGAAACCGTCACTTCTAGGTGCCCACTCGGAAGGCCTTGTTTTCAACCCCGCGTTTGGGTTCCTCGCTTCTTCTTCTACACCTGGACAGTCAGGAAAGCAGCCGGTATAAATTTGTACTTACATGCCAAATAGCAAAAAAGATAAGCGCCGCCGTGAGCAGCAGGGCGAGCATGTAACAAAAGGCCGCGAATGTGAACGCCATTTTTTTTTTACTGTTCTTCTGGTCGGTTCCTCCTGGCTCCGTCAGCGAATGATGCAGGCTTCCTCTTCTTCTTCTTTTTGAAATTTTATTGGCGGTTGGCATAAAACGTTAGGTGAGCATTACCGCCACTAACTGGTAAGGAGTGTGGACCACATGACACAAACACACACGCACACACACACAAAAGCCCTATATCCTATTATACAACTTACTTGTTGCAAAAATCAAATATAGCCTTATATCCTCTGCTTCCAGAGTCCTTCTTCTTGTAAATAAATGTTTTGTTAAAATCTAAAAAAAAATCTTCTTGTTCTTTCCTTTTTTGTTATGGCGGTTGGCAAACAAACTAATAGGTGCATTACCACCACCTTCCAGATTGGAGTATGGATCAGACGTTTAACTATTATAATCTCCACATAATACCCATTCTTCTATTATTACCATTTTTTAATTCTGTATGCCCAAATCTTATTCTAGATATAATGTCTTCTTCTTTTTTTAATTCTTACATTTTCTTAATTTCCCAGCTTCTTTTTGGTAAAAACCTTGCATTGCCTCCTCTATCCCACTGTTCTTGATATACATTTTTATAATATTCTTAATCCCATTTTTACTCATTTTAATATTTAAATCGACAATATTCTTTTTTGCAACACTCTTAGCAAAACTCTCAGCCAACTCATTTCCTACCACACCAATGTGGTAGGAAATCCAAGCTAGTTTGACATGACGTTTCCTTCGGTGCAGTCAGGTCCGGTTTAGGATCCCGCTCAGAGTGCGCATTTTTATTCAGAATCGAACAGAGATTCTATTTTGGTGGATGGAGTGATGCCTCTGTTGGCTTTGGCAAAATCCTACGATCCAGCGGTACAGCTGAATGCAGCATGGGCCCTGTTACATCTCACCCACTCAGGTTGTATGTTTGTCTCCGTTTTGTCAATGTTCACATACCCCGCAGAATTATTTATTTGCATTTTGTTACTGTACTACCACAGATTTCAACAAGGATTTGAATGGGTTGCAGGCAAAAATGAGTAAATTCCCCTGTATGAAGCACAGTAGTAGCAGAATCATGCTGTGGGGACGTTTCCTATCAGAATCGATGAGTTGATGGGAAGACGGACAGAACTAAATACAGGAAACCTGATAGTCCTAAAAACACAGCCAAAACTGCAATGCACTGCATGCACAGTTACTAGGCAAGTCTTATTTATGAGGATTATTTTCATTAATCACCAACTGCAGTGCTCTTGCTTAATCCAAGATATTAATAAACCTCAAACATGAAGGTTTGAAGCTTCTAGGTAGAATATCTAAGTGCGCAATTCAAGAATTATTCAGAAACTAAATGAAAAGCAATGAAGGCAAGTTCAGAGTCCGTATCCCTTTGAATGTCGCTGGTGTTGTCCGTAAGTGCAGGTAGGGGAGGAAGGTCCCTCTTGCTTTTCTTCTTTGCTTTAGATGTTTTGCTGTTGCTGTAACTTGGGCTGTCCTCTTCAGGATTGCGCGTGTTTTGCATAACTGTCTCATCTTCTTCTGTGTCATTTTCAAGGTTTACTTTTTTTCTCAGATTCTGAAGCTAAGAACACAGAAAGAAAGCAAAAACATGACTGTAGTCATAGTTGTCCTTAAATGCAAATTATGTTTCTTGAGCTGTTTTGCCAGAAAGAGGATCAACTACTTATGTGTCTTCTTTTACTAGGTGACATGGTGATCCTAACCACTGGAATGTAAAACAAGATGCAACAAAACACGTACCACAATGGTTTCCTTTGCTTCAGTTGCTTCTGTGTTTTTCTTCTTTGACTTTTTCTTTTCCGATTCCGTATATTTCTTGAAAATTTCATTAAATCTTTCCCGGGTCTTTGCTCACTCTTCACTCGCACCTAGAAATGTTTACATTATCATTAAAATGGTGTTATTTCCTACTGCTTCTTTGGAATCACTTAAACCTAAATAATAATGTGTAAAAACTAAACTAAAATTCTTTGCATGCATAGCCCCAATTCTAACTTTACATCAGTTTTATTCTTTTATTTGTGACACAACATTTAAATGCAAAACATTGTTTATTTTTCAAAATTAAAACAACTCACCTACTGACATTCTTCCACACTGTGTTGTTTCTCATTCTTAGTAGAAAAAGAAAAATAATCATAAAAGAAAGTCTTATTTCACAAAAATGCTAAGAATGATGTGTACATTTTTGCGTTTCACTCCAAAGTAGAGACAGGGGAAAGTAGCTTACGTTTTATTCAGTATGTTAAGCTGAAGTACACTAAGCAAAACAAAAAAGTACACCAGGCTAAGGTTAGCTAAATAAGCGGCTAGTTTGACAAGAGCTAACTCGCTAACTCGCACTGTCAAAGTGACACAGAAATGTTTATGGTCTATAAGAAAACGTTTGAGTCTTAAAAAATACTAAGCTCCACATAATTTCATTTAAAAACGGCGTGTGAGTTAGCTACACCAGTAGCGATATGTATATCAGTGCGCACAAGGTACTCCAACTTCACCGACGACGCTGTAATGGTTTCCAAGTCAACAAGCCTGAACGTGAGGGCGGAGTGAGCGAATAAACAAGAAAGGACAGGCCAATGATGTGCAAGGACACAAACGACGTCATTACGTATTGAGCGTAACACTGAAAAGTGGCCGTGTGCATACATTGTTCTTTTTCCGTCCTGGCGGCTACTGCCACCAGCTTCGGTTCATAAATTCCTTGCCCCCATACTTGAAATACTAAACCTAGTCAGAGCAGCCAAACTACAATGATACATTGCTAAATTATATGTTACTTAGTGCAACCGGAACACTGACACTTATCATTTGTGGATAAGTCAGGTTCAAAACCCGTCATTTCAGTAAGGGGTTCATGTTGCGGTGCTGAGAAGGTTCTTTTCAAAAATATTATTTAAAGTTTTTTGCAGTTACTTAGAATTAAAATCAAACTGGTATGAAATTGAGCAAAAGAATGTAAAACATAAGTAATTAAACTCTTTAAAAACAGCCTTGCTGAGAAAGGAAATCAATGAGAAGGGAAAATATCACATAAGTGATTGAAGACAATACAATTGAAATGCTTTAAAAAAAATAATAATGTTATTCGGGTTTAGTGGGAGATTACAAGAAATTATTCTGCTATTTGTTTGTGCCATAGGTCTTACTTCTATTGTTTTGAAGTTTGTTTGTTTTTTGTTTGTGTGTTTGTTTTCTTGGGGTCCCCATTAGCCATTGCTATAACAATGGCTACTCTTCCTGGGGTCCATAAGTAACACTACTGTTATTTTAGTACAATTAGAATAGAGAATGACATGTTTTAACAAAATGACGAAAAAAAAGGGGTACCATTTATTAATATTATTTTGTACATGAAATACCGACTTACCTGAAAGAATCAAACAAAAACTCTTGAGTAAAACGGGATTAGAATTATGCAAATAAACTTCCCAGGGTCAGGTGACCCGCCAAAAGGCGTGTCCTCCAGCAGGTTGCATGATTTGGGCAGGTGTCATAACCTTTTGTTATGCAGTTATGGCCTCCGATCTGTGTGACAGGTGCTCCCGATTGCTCAGAGACTTCGCTGAACGTCTGAGGAGAGTTTGGGAGGAGTTCAAGTACAAACTGGAGGAAGTTTTTGGAGAACTTCTCCAATGTACCTGCTTTGGGAATGCTCCTGAGAGGAGGCTGGCTCAAGATTTCTTGTCATTGCAGCTCATGTGTGGTAGGATACACAACTGTTGTGAAAAAAGCACATAGATGTGCTTTGTTTAAGACATTATATGACATTCACCATGGTGATTAAATTTTAATTTCACCTACTTTCTGTCATTTGGTCCTTTTAATATGTTGACAATCAAAATGTAGCTGAATTGAAAACGTAAATGTATAAATTGGGATGTTATTGGAAAGTTTGTGTCAACAATTAATTTAAAAAAGATGAACTCATGGGTTCACAAGGTGGTGAATTTGAAGTACTTATTTCTGTTTGTTGCCTTTCTGCTAGTTAAAATCCAACATTTATTTTCTTAGAAAATATTATCACATAAATAATGAAGGTAGGGCACAAAAGCTCACTGCCAAATAAGCAAGTTGGTCAGAGTGATGTAATAATGGAAAGTTGAGTGGAAGGAAAAATGGCATGACTTCTGGATTTTTGTTAGCTATTAGCCATTATTAATAAAATTGAGAAATAAACACTTTACATATATCACTCATAAGGACTATAATACAATTATTTTTAACCTTAGTATGATAAATGGCCTTTTAAATAAAAGCATTTATGTTATTAGTTTGGTGCATTTGTAGGCATCACCCATTTTTTTTCTTTTCTCAGATGATGAAACTCAGGTTTTCAATCAAAGAAGCCTCCCAGCACTGAAACGACTTGCAGCCTCTCAAAATGCAGATCTGCAAATGTCTGCAGCCATATATTACCTGCACATCAGTCACCACTGTGAGTAAGGACTTTAATTTCATTAAACAATTGTCAGACGGTACGGATGAGGAATGGTTAAAATGTGACTGTTGTTTGCTGTATTCCCACTCGGGAGATAAGTACCCTAATGGAGAAGACCAGTATGCAAATGTTCAACTGTATTTTTGATATAGCTCATCTGGCTTAAATATCCAATTGTTCATCTCTTCAACATTGAATGAAAATTATGTCCTCTTTTAAATCTTTCCATATATATATATATATGTATGTATACCAGCTTGACTATGCCTTCTGAGGCATGTGGAAAAGATCTTGCTGAGATGTCATAAATTTTTGTTTGTTTTTTGCCATCTCTGATTCAAAGTGAGCTTTTGTGCGGTTTTAATACAGCTGCTTTGAATTTGCTATGAAATGAAGTATAGTGTTTTGCTGATTGTAGACAGCTCTAACATGCTTTTGTCATCAGTTAGGGATCAGATAACTCAACGTTGTCCTGATATGAAATCTCCACACTAATTCTGACAAGTGAAAGAGATTGTTCTTGCTTCTTACTGTGACTGTTAGTTCTGGCATTTTTCTCTTCCTGCCTGGGATTGTTTGTTGCAGTGAACTCTCCCTTACCAGATGCCTTCGTGGAACCAATCACGGCTCTTCTTTTGTCCTCTGACCTGGATGTGCAGAAGACTACTTCCTTTGCCCTGGTTAATCTACTAGTTAAGAAGAATGGTAACACTTGTTTCTAAAAATGTTGCTTTTTTTGTCATCTAGATAGCTTAAAAAATTACCGTATTTCCCGGACTATAGAGCGCACCATACTATAAGCCGCACCTACAATAAAAAAAAAAACCTGGAAAAGCTGCATCATATGAGTTTGAAGAAATTTCTCCATCGTGCCTGCTGCTAGCATGTGCTTGTTCTAAATGAAAATTATCACTTTCTTCTTTGATCTCCAATTTTGACTTCCAATGATTCACTTCCTGCTAAAGAGCCCCCTGGTGGTTGAAGAAAAATCCACAGAAAAGCCGCACCGGGCTATAGGCCGCGTGGTGCAAAACGTGGGGAAAAGGTAGAAGCTTATAGTCCGAAAAATACGGTAATTTTACAGCACTAACGAATGAATAAACATGATTCCAGTTTGTAAAGAGTCGGTGATCGAGACGGGGATGTTGGTGCCGCTGTTGGAGTTGCTCCAGTCGGGGGATCCGATGGCTCAGTGTCACTCTTGTGCCTGCGTAGCCATGCTGGCGTCCTCAGGTTTGCACAGAACTTTTTTTGTTTCTTTGTTTTTTGTTCTAAATCTCTTATTTGTATTAGCGCAGATGTGCATCAATAAATCATATAAGAATCCTGGAAGTTGACACACAAACTTTACATCGTACTGTATCAAAAGGTTGGAGTATTTTCATCACGATTTCTTTATTTTTATTCAGAATCGAACAGAGATTCTATTTTGGTGGATGGAGTGATGCCTCTGTTGGCTTTGGCAAAATCCTACGATCCAGCGGTACAGCTGAATGCAGCATGGGCCCTGTTACATCTCACCCACTCAGGTTGTATGTTTGTCTCCGTTTTGTCAATGTTCACATACCCTGCAGAATTATTTATTTGCATTTTGTTATTGTACTACCTCAGATTTCAACAAGGATTTGAATGGGTTGCAGGCAAAAATGAGTAAATTCCCCTGTATGAAACACAGTAGTAGCAGAATCATGCTGTGGGGACGTTTTCTATCAGAATCGATGAGTTGATGGGAAGACGGACAGAACTAAATACAGGAAACCTGATAGTCCTAAAAACACAGCCAAAGCTGCAATGCACTGCATGCACAGTTACTAGGCAAGTCTTATTTATGAGGATTATTTTCATTAATCACCAACTGCAGTGCTCTTGCTTAATCCAAGATATTAATAAACCTCAAACATGAAGGTTTGAAGCTTCTAGGTAGAATATCTAAGTGCGCAATTCAAGAATTATTCAGAAACTAAATGAAAAGCAAACATTTTCCCCTTTGGTTTTCTTTTTTTTCTTTTTCATATGATTAAGTGAGAATTAACTCAAAGCTTTTCAGTGAATGTCTCTGTCATGAAAAAATAAATACATAAATCTCAGTGACCATTATATCCATCTTCAGTAATACCAACCCATGTCGGCGCCCTAACTCTTACCTTGCTGGTGTCGACCAAAGCCCCAGCCGTCTGGTCTTTCAGCAGCCACAATTTTTATTTATTTACTTTCAGATTGGTCAACAAGAGCTCTGTGTCAGGCAGGGGGCATCCCTGTCCTGGTTCTCCTGCTGCAGTCCTCCAGGTCAGAAGTTCAGTTTTACAGCTGCACAGCTCTTTGCAACATTGCCGCCGTTCAAGAGCATCACCCAAAGTTGCTCAGCGTCGGGGGTCATTATTTGTCTAAGTCGCTTTTGACGCTGATGTCTTCCTCTGTAGAAAAGGTAACTAAGTACTCAATGGGGGCCGTGGGGAGGAAACGAATGGTGACTTTTCCATATGTTGTGAATTTATCACTTTTTTTTGTCTTTTTTTTTTTGTCTTTTTTTTTTTTCAGAATGCAGCCCAAGCATGCAGATGCCTTCAAACTGCCACAAAACTGGTTAACGTCACAAAATTATTCATACGCTAATCTTTTTTCTTTTTTTTTTTTTAACATTTTGTCACATTACAACCACAAACTTCAGTGTATCATAGAGGGATTTTGCATGATGCACCAACACAATTGGATTGAATGAAAATGAATCAAATCCTTTGTCAGCTTTTAATTTGTAAAAATTTTCGTTTGTTATTTCTACTTCACGATTAGGAGCTACCTTGTGTCGGTCCGTCGCCTAAAATCCCAGTAAAACTCGATAAAATCCATGGTCGCAATGTGACAAAACGCAGAAGAGTTTGTCTGTGAGAGCAACATGTACGACTTTCCTGTAATCTGATTTAATTTTTTATTTTTTTTTTTAGGGGCTCCTCATGAGCGAAGGACTGTTGAGGGAAGTCGGTCAGCTGCTCCATCATTCCAGCTCAAACTCTGCTCTGATCTCACAAAGCTGCGAGCTCATCGCTGACCTCTGCGGTGCCTGCATGGACGAGCAGGTACGCCTTCAGCCTACCTTTCAGTCGTTTGCTTACGCCCGGTGCCTTTATCTCTTTAGGTTTCACTGAATCCAGTTAATATCATCCAGGCTGTGACGGAGAGCCTGTGCTTATCAGGGCTGCTCCGAGGACTTGAGTCTCCTTCCCTGTCAGATGAGACGTTGCTGCGTGTGACTTTGTGTTTACGTCACCTGATGAGCTGGGGTAATGTTTGTTTGTCGTTTTCCTTTTAAGAAACAGTCACATCCATCTGTCTTTACAGTATTTTTGAAATTTTCCCTGTTTCAGAGGGGCTAAGGACTACGCTGTCCACTTCGGTATCACCAGAGCAGGTTGGGAGACTGGTGCAGCTTTCTGGACAGACAAGAAATCCCGAGTTGGCGTACAACTCTGCAGCCATCATACACATGTTTGAACTGACGGGTAAAGTAGCACATGTCCATATAATCACCTATCTGTACATGTTTCTATATCAAATGTTGCTTTGTCTTTCCTCTCCTCCACAGAAGGCTTCCTCCAGCTGCTGAGGCCTCACTACAGCGCAGTGTCTAAATATTTGTTTCTCTTCCTCAAAAGGAAAGATGTTAAATTCCAGCAGCTTGGTATTGCAGCGATGGCTAAACTGAAGAATGGTTTGTGTTTTTTGTTGTTTGTTTCATTCTTCTATGAAGAAAAAGCATTTACGCCCCTTTAACTTTTGTCACGTTTTCATGTCGCAACCAATAAGGTCAGAACATTTCAGTAGGATTTTAAGTAAACGATATCCTTCCATACAAGCATCTCAAAACTGTCCCAGGGTTTCATGTTCTATCCCTTTTAACCTGGCGCCCCTAAATAAAGTCCTTTGCAACGCTCTGAAGGCGTTTGTCGGCGTTAGCAACACAACAAAATGTGGAGAAATTCAATGGGCATAAACACTTTTTAAAGGGACAAATTTTATGTTCTATATGAAATTAAAAGAATGTCTTTGAATAAGGAGCATTTTATAGGCTGTGTGTCCTGTTCCTCTGCAGATGGAGACTTTTTAACGGCGGTGACTGATGGTGACCTGGAGGCTCGGCTGTCGCACAGACATGAAGAGACGGAGGAGACGAGAATGATTCAGCCTCCGTCGCCATCTTCTGGTTAATCGTCGACTTGCTTAGTATTTTTATGAACAGTCTAAGATGCTCACTTTGATGCAAAACTATGATTTGTTTTTTTTATAAAAAAAATTTTCATACATGCTGCTTTTTTCTTAAATCGTTTTTTATATTTGTATTTGTTTTGCATATTTATCTTTAAAAAGAAGAAAAGGACATAGATGTGGCATCAGCTTTAATCATTTCTAACATGTATTTGAACATTTTCATAAAGCTAACTTGTGATAGTCTACAACAGTACTTAAGGTATAGGATCAAGTTTAAGTCACACTTTTTCTGCATTTTTCTGCTTAAAAAGCATTTAACCAACAGCTCTCTGATTCGAAGCAACTGTGAGCGAAAAGAAAAAAAAAAGAAAAGGCATTGTTGCATTCTCGCCTCTAGGATAAGCATACACACAAAATTAAAGCCCATCTTTGGAAACCGTATCGTTGTAGCAGCTTCTTGTATGCGATTGCTATATTATACAAAAGTTCAAGATTAAGATTGCAACACGGCGACGTTGAGCTCTTGACTGCATTTCCATTTATTCAAGTTCCACTGAGAGAAAAAGGAAAAGTGCCGAGTCAGCAGCAAGTAATATCAGGTCGAAGCTAAAAAGCTAAACAAAACCTGGACAAGTTCTTATTAATAAAATAGCTATTATTCAAACCAACTAACTGTATCCACTAGCAAACTAACAGCAGAAAGTACAGCTACGCCTCATTTTGAGTCTGTTTGATTTCAACCCTGCTGTAAAGAGATGATTACGCAAGAACTTTGCTGAGTGTTTTTTTTGTGTTTGTTTTGTCCTCGCTGAGAGGCGAAGCTGTAATGTTTGCGTGCTCCTTCTTCGAGGCGCTGAAAGGAAGCGGGACGGTTGTGCTGTAGCTGTGCGGGGAAAAAAATAGGAGCTTTTTCTGACGACTTCCCCGGACAGCAGACGCCTCACGACGACCTCAGATGACTTCTAAAGAAAAAGAAAAGAGAAAGAAAACGCATGGAGAAACAAATTTTCATTTCCATTCACAGAGATGAAGCCTGACTCAGAAATTATTGACGATCGGTTACTGAAATCAGGCAGTTTGACGTTACGTCCTCACCCGCTCTCTGTTTGGTCTGGATTTCCTCCAGGCCGGAAAGCGCTCTGAGGGATCTGCGCTCCTTGAAGGCCACCACAGGTACCACATCGTCCTCGTTGCCCAACCCCAGCTGAGCGGTTTTAGTCCCCACCGGCATCTTGGCGGCGTCCTCTATCGTCCTATTGTGCGGAGGTTGCGTGTTTTCCTTCGGTAGGGTCCGCGCCGATACAGATTTCTGTGATTAAAAAGATATTTAAACGCTTTAGTCAAGGCCGGGGACGGAAGAGCCTTTTCATGAGCCGACTTTGGATGTGCGTCACAAGAAGCCCGAGGCTGTGTACTGTTTATCAGAAATAAATAAATAAAAGAGCTGATCAGTAAATCTCACCGTATCTGGTGAATCTGTTCTTCTGGTTCTCCGCATGATCTCCTCAAGTCGCTGGAAAAGACAACGTTGCAGCAAAAACAACACAGCTTTTTATTTATGTTATCTCTCGGTTGCCTTGCAAAAGAGAAAACCCTCCTTCCTGGACATGTTTTTTTATAACAGTTGGGATTTCGTGTGACATAAGAAAACAAAGAATAATGGTGAAGTGAAAGCTAACTGACAATCTGGCCTGCTAGCACAGCATCTGCAGAAACCGCATGCAGGCTCATGCAGATGGACACTTTTCTTCAATTTTGGAACATTTTCACAGGCGAAATCATACCAAAATACAATAAAATGAGGCAGAAAATGTCTCTTATCAGTCAGGGGTCTGTATTTCTTAATTTTCTACTAAGTTTCACCAATAATAAAATCCAGCAAAAAGCCAAAAAAGTCTTCTGACCCAACAATCGCATCAAACATTTTTGAAAATGCAGGCCTGCGTTGTAGGTGTGCAATCATGGATCCTTTTTTAATGTCTGACCGATCCTTTTTCAACAACTATCAGTTTATTTAGTTAAATTCAATAAGGTGCAACATATTTATTCATACACTTTTATGAAAGACAAATATTTCCCAGGTGGCTTCAAATTGACTATTTTGGCCCTCATGGCTAAAATTTTGGACCTCACTGCTCTGACCGGTTTTCTATCAGGATTGTGCCTGTGTCTTTTGTATCCCTGCTGAAGAAAAGTCCTCAGCATGATGCTGCCGCCACCATCGTGTGTCACTATGGAGACGCTGTGTTCAGGGGGATGCGCAATGTTTACTTTTACACCCACATGAAATGTTGCATAAATGTTTTCTCATTCGACCAGAGCTCTTTCTTCCAGTGACATTAGAAGATAATGCGATGGTGATATTTACATTTAATCTGCTGCTTCTTATTTATTAAGACATTAAGCATCCTGGGCTCTGGTGTCTGTCCCGGGTGTGAACATCCCCTGCAGTGAGACTGATGAACAGGCTCGATATGTTATTGACATGGGAGGCAGATATTCCTGACACTTCCAAAGGGGACATGCCAGAAGGAAGTGATTATAAAAGCGGGTTTTACAATGTATTATTCACCATTACGCACTACTTTGTGTTGGCCTGTAACGGAAAATCTTAGCATAGCAACTTTATTTGCAGCCACAACATGGCAAAAAAAAAAAAAAAAAAGTGTAAAAGTTCAAAGGGCATGAATGTTTTTTTAAGTCTCCATAGAAGCGAACCTTTTTCCTCGCTTGGCGCTCTGCCTCCTCTTTCTGTGCAGCGATCTCTCGCTCTTGCTTCATTTGTTCAGCTCGTGCTCGCTCTTTAGCCAGTTCCTCCTCTCTCTGCAAACAACATCCGGACACGGATAAACAAACGAGAACAATGCCTGCTGAACAGGGATGTTTTCTCCTGGGTTAGTACGACGATGTGTTTACTGGGCACCTGCTTCTGCAGAAGGGCGGCCTCCCTCATTGCCTGGGCTCTCTCCTCTTCAGCTCTTCTCTGCTCCTCCTCCTCCCTCCTCCTCTTCTCCTCTACGAGACGCCTGGCCTCGGCCTCCTGTCGAGCCTGCTCCTCTGCCCTCCTGCACTGCTCTTCCTCGCGACGCCACCTGAACAGAAGTTGCAGAGAAACTGTGGAAGTGGTTACTTTCACTCAGTTCTAATCTCCCTTCAATGGGCCTTCTGGGATTTCTCCCATTCACTTAGATTTCTCTGGAAGAATCTGACCAAACGGCAAATAGGAGATAGTTGTGAATGATGACGGCGATCTTCTGCGCTACTTTAGAGTTGTGGTCTGCTTGTAATTTTAGCCATAGCAGCAAAGGAAGTTAACAGAGCCCTCCAGTCAGAGTTGACCACACTTCCAAATATTGAATCAACATTAACAGCCATTTTGTTCGGATGGATTCTTCCCTCTTTGCAGTGCAGGATGGTGGTTTACAGCGCAGGCAATTTACAGTAAGCTGGCCTCATTACGTACTTCATGACCAAACATTAGCGGTCGTAAAATTTAAAACTTCAACAAAGTCTACACCTCCAGGAAGTAATCATTTCTCAATAGCTGAAGGTCCAGAACCTCTAAACGTAGTGCAGCATAGAACAATTGGCTCCGTTTATTGACAGCGTACTGGGGTTGTTCTACATGGAACAAAAACAGAGGAGTAAATTTCTGCCAAAAAAAACTAAACAAAATTTTGAGATTAACCAAATTTAAGGTACATCAGAGTTTCCAAGTTTTTTTTTTCCTAGAAAATTTCTGAGAGTCACTTCAGAATATTTTTTTTCTTTTCCTAGCAAATTGTTTGACTTTTCAAACGTATAAATTTCCAAGGTCTATTTTCTAGAAAGACCTTGGAGGTTTAATTTTTCGGCAGAAATTTACCAGTCCTTCTTTTTTCTATGTAAGATGGCCGTAATACACTGTCGTACGTTTTTACCAGGCTAGTAATTTAGTTTTTTTTTGTTTTTGTTTTTTTTTACCTTTCGGCTTCCTCTCTCTGCAGGCGTTCCTGCTCCTCTCTCTCCCGCTGCATGCGGGCCTCTCTCCTCTTTTCAGCCAGAAGTCGTGAGGCCTCCTTCGGGTCAGAGGTGCCAGCTGAAGGACGAAGCACGACCTCTGCAGGCCGTGGAGCTGAAAGAGGAGAGGTTTCACAAGGACATAAAGAGAGAACAAAACAATCATTTTCACTATAACATCTAAACATTAAAAAAATAAAATAAAAATAAACATTTCTTCCACTTACTTCCATCTGCTGCTGACCCTGTGGAGCCCTCTACCTGTGTGTCAGGCAGCTTTGAACGTGGCGTCTCTGTGAGATTTTCCTGCCTTTGTGTCTGTTGTTGACCTTTATCTGGCGCGCTGACCGGCCGTGTGTTGCCAGCAGAGAAGTAAACAGCAGCGTCTTCCTCGGGAACAGCTGGGAGCTCGAGGTGCAGGAGGGTGGAGTGTCGGCTGATTGATCTTCTGGGGCTCCTGCAGGATCGAACCGCAGAGGGAAGGATCAGCTTCTGTCTGCAACGTGAACATGAGGTGGAGGCGTTGACCTACCGCTCCGGTGACGGGGAGGCTGTTCTGCTCTGAGTGGAGGCGGGCGACTTCGCACCGTTAACAGCAGCAGCAGCAGACGATCTTTTGGCGGAACCGCCGTTGGGGGTCTTCTTCACGGCGTCCTGCCTTACTTTTTTAATCTAGATCAAAGCGAAGACATTAGCAGAATGCATAAAACCTAACACTCTCTAAACTATTTCACGTTTTGTTACATTTCCACTACAAACTTCAGTGTGTCACATTGAACATTTATGTTACGAACCAACAAATGGTGAAAGTGAAAAATCCCAGGTTTTCTTCATTAAAACATCTGAAAAGTGTGGCGTGTAGCTGTAATCAAGACCATAAATCAATAAGTTGCACAAATACAGTCCTGTGTGCTTCTATAGACTTCTAGACTGAATATTTCCCCGTTCTTCTCAGGGGAACATTAGATTTCAAGTTCAGCAGCAAATTATCAGTTGGATGTAGGCCTGAACTTTGGCTAGGCCATTTTAACACGTAGATATGCTTGAATTTATTCAAATGTAGCAGCGCGGTCAGCGTCTGCGCTGCTGGAAGGTGAAGTCTTTAACAACTTTTCCTACAGGATTGTGCTGTATCTAGCTCCGCCATCACACCATCATCATGCTACCACCACCACCGTGATTATTATTAATATATATATATATATATATTTTTTGCACTGGATTTTATTTCGGGACACTAGAATAAATGAGAATGAATCCAAAGCTCATCACATCTTTCAAAATGTTATTACTGACAGATTTGGCCAACTATGAAACCGTTTCCTTCCACGTTACTACCGTGCACTACTTTGTGTTCATTTATTTATCACATAAACTCCAAAAAAAAAAAAAAAAAAAAAAGAAGGAAAGCATTGATGTTTACAGTTGTTGCTCTGCAAACAAGAACAGGAGAGAAATGTGGGACTGGTCAGCAGTAGGTGGACTTTACCTGTGCGGGGCTGATGTGTCGTTGCTGGCTGCTGGTGGAGGAAGGTGAGGCAGGCGGCCTGCGGTGGACTGAAACTGACTGATGTCGGAGTTTGGGAATGATAATGGCGGAGAGTGGGATGGCAGCCGTCGGCTGGCATGAAGCTGCACGACGACAAACATGGACAACTGAGCCAGTGTTAAAAAAAATAAATAAATAAATAAATAAATAAAATAATCAGTTTTTGTTGAAACGTGACGATGTGTGCGGGAGGGGGGAAAAAAGGTGATATATGAAGGAACACAGAGCAGCGGTGGTCAGCTCATAAAAATTGCCAAGTGTTAAAGCAGAAAAGACCTTCTGGTGGACGGGAGTGTACCTTCTTCTCCGGGCCTACAAGCAGCACTCTTGCTTCTAGCCAGATAAGAGCACGTAGGGGTGAGGAGGCGACTGACCAGATCCCTCTCCCACGTCGTCAGAGGCAGGCGACGTGGAGCTGGCGCATTGATCAGTGTAAAGTTTGTAAGTAGGGCAAAAGCAACAGATAAGACATTGCAAGACCCTGCAGCCTTACGAGACTTTTTTTTTTATTTTAGAGAAAGCGAGAGAAACGGCGTTAAAAGACGCAGAAAGGAGAAAGTACGTGCATCTCTTTGTACCGTTTTTAACTGGCTTCCTGCCTCTGGACCTTTGACTGAGTTGCTGCTGGGCCTTCTGGCTCCTCTCTATCGTCCTGCGCACGGCAGTTTCATGTCGCTCCTTAATTCAGAACAATAAAATGAAAACGTGTTGCTGTTTTTTTTTATATATATATATTATTATTATTATTAAGTACGAATAAAAAAAAGTCCACTGCTAAAGCTCACCTTTTCCTCTCGCAGCCTCTGCTTGCGTTTCTCCTCCACGGCTACTCGCCTCCTCTCCTCCTTAAGCCTTTGCTCCAGGAGTTTCTTCCTCCGCTCCTGTAGTTGTTGTTCGTAGTAGCGCCTGGCTCGCTGTGCCCGCTCCTGTCGGCTCAGCTCCCGGGAGACTGAGAGGCAATTAAGCAGAAGGAGTAGTTTCTCACTATGTTTTCTTTTTCTTTCTTTCTTTCTTTCTTTCTTTTCTTTTTTTAATGGATGCGCTGCGGTGGTGATGCACACGTACCGAGCAACTTCTGCTGCTCCTCTCGTCTTTCTCGCGCTGCTTTCAACCGTTCATCGACGTTCAGCCCATTACCAGCTGTAAAGTGAAATAAAATGGGTTGTTAAACGATGATGAATCATGTAAACACAGCTGGAAACGATGTAAAACTCCAAATTAATATATTATCGTCAGTATGAACAGAACAAGAGGTCAGCAGTGCTGATTCATGGTCGAGATCAATTTGCCAATACAGTCGCCACAGAGTTCAAGTCAGACGCGTTTTAGAATAATCCATCTATGAATTATGCAGACTGACTCTTCAACAAGTTAGTTATTTCATAAATTAATTGTATTTTGGATAAAGTGTGTTGGAGATTGGATTAGTTCTAGTAGGCTACTTGCTCTTGTCCGTTTCGAAATGTTTCACTTATTGAAATTTGTCTACAAAATGTTCCATTGCGCTTTAAATATGAACCCAGCTGATAAACAAGCATCAGAAATAGCGGTGCTAAATTATTATTATTTGAAGATTTTTACTTATCGAAGTTTTGATTGGATTTGTTAGTTGAATTCAATGTTTTGAAAGCACTAAATGAATGCACTGCATCCATATTTCATACCCTTCATGTACTCTATTGAAAATCAGCTTACTTTATCGTTTATTTCAAGAATTGTGGAAATAAATAGTCGTGCACATGCTCAGATCTCACACATATTCAATCCAATTCATATTTTCTACTTTAGATATTATTCAATGCGGTAACATTTCTTTCCAGATGATGATAAGCAAACTTTCCTTTAGTCAGCGGTTGCTAAAGTGGGTACAAAATGTCCCAAAGGTGGATATAAATAAGGTTCGAGTCGTGTCATTTGTCCCAGACAAAATTATAAAGGTGCAAAAGGGCAAAGGGTCAAAATGACCTCTGCATGTCCCAAGATGGCTAGTGTACATAGGTTTAGTTTGATTATGCCTTGGACTGGCTTTGCGGTGACTAACCTGCAGAAACTCGTAAGGCAGCGTTGCAGATTTGGACGGACTTGTTGGCAGAACAGGTTGTTTTCTTCGTCAGTGGAGGACTGGGTTTGAAATAAGAGCCATTCTCTGTAAATAAGCAAAAGGGGCAATAACTCAGTAAAAAAAAAAAAGAAGAAATTTGTTGTTTACATATTCTAATACTAATATTTTCATTTATTTATTTATTTTTTGCCCTCCTCTTCTGGTTATCCCTTGTCTGTAAACAGAAATGTCCCAGTTGAACATGTGATATGTCATGGCTATAGAAGCCTGAAAACATCAGCTTGAACAAGCTGTTAAAACATGCTGGCCTCGGGCTGAGCGCTAAATAAAAGAAACCATTATTAAAGAGGCAGCGTTTAAAAGGCTAGCACCTGACAAGTACCCATTAACGCAACAAACACGAGCAAAATGAAAATACAAAACAAAATCAAAAGAAAATGCACATTAAACATTTCTGTGAGAGTTAGACATCCAGGTGTTCTTGTTCAGGTCAGATCATTCAACTATGATTCTCTCCTTGTGGTTTATTCATTTTTTTGTTTGGATTGAGATCATGTTCTTGATCTAAATCTACCAAGATGCTATTTTAGGATAAAAGACACTAACCTCGTGTTCCTTCAGGTCTGTGTCCGACCCTCTGGCTCTTGATGGTCGATGTAGAAAGTGGTCCCTGCGATGGAGGGACGGCACTCTGCTTCTTCTGTACAGCCATGCTAGGTATTGAGCCTGGCATAGCAGTGCTCTCTCTCATGTCCCATCCACTCTCTCTCCCTCCTTTCTGTCCTCCTCCTCCTCCTCCTCTGAATTTCTATTTCAAGATGCCTTCGGGTCCTAGCATGAGTGCGCAGAGAGGAAATCTGCCTCCTGCATCAGCTGCTTGTCCATCTGTGTCTCACAAAGGAATGGAGAGCAAGAAAAGAAAAAAAACATTCAGTGATTTTTAGGGGGTTTTTTGTGATTTTTTTTTTGTATCTCATCTTCACATTTTCCTCTAGGTTGATAGAAAGGTCTGCAAAGACCCTGAGCCTTGGTGACTCTTGTCTATTAATGGGTTACTCCCCCTTTAAAGATTTCACCCTTGTGAGCTGCTCTGCTTTACTTTCACATTATTCTATCGCTGTGTCACTTTAATTCCCCCACCAATCTCCCTGCATGCTGGAAACAGGCAAAGAGGTCCAGCATTTCCCGGACACTGGAAAGGAAAAAGGAAATGATGTATAGAACAGGTCTGCATGAATAATTACCATGACAACAGTGGTATAATGTTCAGTGACACACAATATTTGGACACTAACTCCCTGTGTTGGTTACACAGTGGATGAGGGAAGAGTGCCTTTCTTCTTTTTTACCCATAATTCCTTGGTGTTAGAGTGAGAGTATATGGCCACCAGATGGAGATCTAGCTACTCGTGGAATAGCTTTAGGTAGTGGACTGAATGAGTAGCATTTCCTTACAGAACATCTATTTAACAAATGTTCCCAAAAGCCACATTAGCCTGAAAATACATTATTTTTTCTTCTTATACAATTTGAATGAAGAAGATGGTCTGTCGGCAAGGCTGGTCTTAGATTGTATAGGGCCCCAAGCAAAATGTCATTTGGGGCCCATTTCCAGCTAAGCTCACCACGATATTTACAGGACAGAGGGAGTCAGGAATGAAGCACTGCCATGCTACTGTTTTAATATTTATGAATAAATTGGTCATAATCCATATCATCTGTCATAAATCTGTCTTTAATACATTTTTCTGTGTAACAGTCTTTGATTTATGCAGTATTTTTCAAGTCTAATTTAATATCGACATATAAATAATCCTATTTTTATTAGGTCTGTGGAAAACATAGTTTAGAAAACTTAAAAGAAAAACTAAATCACTTGGAACTGGTGAAGATCTACTTACTGCAAATAAATTGGTAGCAGATTAGGGTAAAAATGCTAACGTTATTACAATATTATGTTATTGTAAAATTAACATTATTAATTTTGTCAGAAATCTTAGTGGCTCCTCACTTTGGATTTTGAACTGGGTTGTACATGGAGAGATTAAATTAATGTTGAGAATACGAGCAAGGTGAAAGTAATTTGAAATCTTTTACACATTTATGTAAAACGAAGCAAGCGTACCATATAGCATATGACGTAAACAACCTAAACTTTGATGGAGTCCCGGTTGGAGAAGCCTTCATGTTGGGTTATCTAGTTCTGAATCTCTAGAAAAGAGATCATACAAAACTCACTCACAACCGACCGACTGGCCAGTCAGAAGTGAAGTGATGTCAGAGCACTTACAGTTTAATGTGTTCATAAGCAGCTATGGACACAAAGGCTATTTATTATAGTTTCCAAACTTGGACACAAGCAACAGAAATTAAAAAAATGTGTTAAAACAGCTCAGTTAATGTTCAATTGATTGAGGTTTCCTTTAGCATTTACATTAACCCACTCAAGTCTGACCTAGTCCAACTTCCAGTTGGAAGCTCTGCTCCCATGAAAAACAGTGAAGTTAGTGGCGTAATCTGTTTACCTGCATTTCTCACAGGTCGTCTCCCACCTGGCACAGACAAACCGTCCAGTCTCTTTGTGTCAACCTGTTGCTTTTTTTCAAATACATCTCACACTGCTAATAGTAGATAGTCTGGTCATTAAGCACAACAATTAACAAATCTCACTGAATTTACAACTTGAAACTAGAACACGAAAGGCTGTGTGTGACTTGTCTTGTAAGCCACATTTAGCAATGGGAATGATGTCAGACATGCGTTCTGGCTGAAAGACAAAACAAGGGCTGTTTATTACAAATAGATGATTTTCAGTATTAAATGTGCCACTAGTTGGATGAGAATTAAACTGTCAGGTTTGCTAATGAACTTTCAGCTTTCATATTTATTTCTGACTTCATAGTTTTTCTGTAAATCGCGCTTGCTGGTACAAATAGAGCACACATTAACAACACGTCAAACACATTTTAAAGAGATACTTTCTGTAATGTTTGACTTTGGTGTTGTGCAAGAAAAGTGGTAAGTTAAGCTGAGTTCTGAGTTATGTTGTTTTACCCAAGAATTTTTCTCTCATTCGTTTCCCCTAAATTTAAAAATACGTGCAGCTGTGCTCAAAGATGAGTGCGATGTAGATGTAATTTATAAAACAAAGTGTTATGAATTAAGTATTTCATATAGGTGAGTTATCTATTGATGAGTAGAAACAAAGCTTCACTAACTTAGAACCTTAAATGTATTAAACTACAACCAATAATGGAATGCTTATCAAAATTATCTTGATTTTTAGGAACATTTTACTAATTTATATTAATTGTATCAGGTTTAAACTAATCTATGCTATTCAAAACTCACTATAGGAAACGTGTTTTGTTAAATAAAAAGCAGAGTAATGATCATCTTTCCTCTTAAGTTAACTGGCTTGTCTTTCATGGTCAAAAAACCCCCCAAACAAACAAAACATAGAAACTGGTTTGTAATTAAGGCAGAAAAGGTTTCTGAAATTATGTTTATCCCCTTTATAACCACATCTGGCACACAGCGACTGCCCAAGAGAGAAGAGGAACCTCAGTTCGCTAGCAGCTAGCAGACGTGCTAGCTTATTTGACTTTAGCATTAGTGCTGTTGCTAAAACCTGAAAACTTTAGCTTCAAGTGATACTTTGTAAATATATAAATTATCCGAAGCAAAAAGAAAAGAACTCAGAAGGTTCAACATTAGGTCAAAAACTTTAAATCAAATGGCTATTTTCATTATCCGTGTCATTAGCCACATGTTAAATGTGCGACTTTATTGGACTACCAGACATTTTTTCCTCATTGTTTTGAGAGTCCCGTGAGCGTGTGCTGAACAATGAGCTATATCACCAACAAATGCTACATAAAATCTAAGTCATTTTATGGTTTATATTTAATAGAGTTTCTTCTTACATGTAAGTTATCCAGACGCTATATGCTTATATTTCCAGATGCTTATGGGGTTATTTCAGTTCAGAGCCAACTGGGCCCTACGTGCAGTAATACTCCCCTCTGACACGTCGACAACAATGCCCTTCACTTGCCAGAGCCATGCTCTAAAATGTGCAATACGGACACACTACACCACAGTCAGGTGGTGTGCCCACAGAGTCACTGGAGCACAAATAAGATGTTGATCATCGGCCTTACAACCAATAGAAGAAAAGGACTGTGGACACAGGACCTACACGGGATAAGATTGCACGGTTCGTATCAAGTCATTCTGTGGTTCACCTTGGGCACTATTATTAAAGGTGTCAGTTTTGGGGCTTGGTTGCTTTCTCATGCATATTCATATGTTTGCTTATGAAAATCTGGAAATGCGCTTTTCTTTCCCGCTCATTGAACGCAACAATTACGCACCTTCCACCTTTCTGGTTTTAAAGGGGTTTTACCCCAAGCTGTTGCCGTAGTTTTTATTCTCTGTTAAACCAAAGACATTTGAGGACTGGTGTCAGCCTGGGTGCTTAAACTTCACCGTGATGACACGACCCATCAAAGAATGAGGCATGTATATTCCACTGCAGGGCAACTGGTAACTTTGCACGGTCGATGACATAGTTACCAGCTGTACCGAGAGGAACTGGGACATCGCCTTCACCCCTCTGAGCTGCTACTGAATCATGTAATTAACAGCAGATACCATCAACACAGCAGCTATAGGTTGATGACAGCCACGCAGGGTTTCAGCTGGAAAATTAATTTCCTAATGCAGTTAATACTACTACTACTACTACTACTACTACTACTACTACTACTACTACTACTACTAATAATAATAATAATAATAATAATAATAATAATAATAATAATAAAACGTGCCTTCAAATTTTATTTGAACTACACCTTTATCACATTGCATGTATTGTACTTTCATAAATGTGTCCAAGATGTTTCAGTTTTCTGTTCAGCCACCGATGACATGTCATTATTATTATTATTATTATTATTTTTTTTTTCATTTCTTTTGTTGTGAACATCGATACCTTCTCATAAAGAGGATGCCACATGCAACAGTGACCGGGCGGCATCAATAATTCACCGCCTTGTCTCATCGGACACCAGCAACTTTAGACTGTGATGTATGGCTTACAGAGCGGCCCGATGTGTAATTGATGAGACGATGAGCTGGCTGCGTCTGCAGAAGATGCAGTTGAGCAGGAGTCGCGCTCACTTTGACAGAAGTCGTGCACGCTTCTCACGCACACATCGCTCTCCAAAAAGCTTTTCCCCACACGTTTTGCTTCACAACGGAAAATTTGTCTTTACTTTGATTTTATGTGACGGTCCGAAAGACATTGGAAGTGAAAGGAGGTGGACATAAAGTGGTGACGGGCATTTCTGAATCACTAACTTTGTTGAACCACTCAGCCTTTGACGTGGACGATTCTCCTTTGCATAGTCGCTCGAGCTCAGACAGATTAAATAGACAGCATTTTAAAAGCCTGCTATTGATTCTTAGACTTTGACTTTGACTGGACAATTCTAATATGTTTTTGATCTATTGCAGATCTGGCTGCATGCTCCGCATTCTGCAAGAAGGAGACATTCTGTCACAGTCCCAAATACTTTGCAGCCAATAATTTGTGATTTACATGCATTCAGCTCTATCCAAGTCTGCATGATGCTCCCACCACCAGGTCTTACCAAATAGGTGGTGTGCTGATGTGTGTAGTAGTTTCCCACTGTGCTTAGTGTTTTACATGTAGATTTGGACCAGATCTTCGTCTACGTCTTTGCTGTTTCCAATAACTGGTTTTTAGTCAACGTTAATCCGGACTTGTCATCTCTTCCCTTCAGTAGTAGCCATCTTTTCACACATCTTCCATAAAGATGCGTGACTAATGGCAAAGGCGATAGCAGACTTTTCCACCCAAGCTGTGGATCTCTGCACTTCCATCAAAGATACTGTAGGCCTCTTGGCTGCTACATCTAAAATCACTTCAAGGTATCAAATCCAGCTTGTTTGTATGTAGAAATATATATAAATATGCATATATATATATAAAAACTTTGAAAACTATGCATCATTTTACTTATGCACCACTTTGTGTTCATCTGTCACTTAAACAAATTGCAAGAAAACAAATTAAGCTCTGTAATGAAATGAGAATTGTGTTTTCTTTGCACGTTTATATGAGAAGTAAGCGATCTTATGGTTTTTCTTTCTTCCTTACTTGACCCTGAAACCTTTCAATTAAATTCTTTAATACAGAACATTTCTGTAAAATTCTCATGACACAAAAAATGTGGCTCAGTTTTAAGAATTGTCAGGCTTGAAGCTGATTAAGTTTGAAGCGAACAGCATCGCAAAAAGGATTTGACATCATTCCGCCATCATCGACGAAGGACAGTGTGATTGTCTTAAGACCCAGTTTGGACCTGCAGGTTATTAATGATTAAAAGGAAGCATTCTTCCAGCGAGGCCGGCCTGGCATCTTACTTCCACGTAATCCCATCATTGATGACATGGCAATATTGCTTACCTAACGGTAACATCACACATTTCAAGCATTTCTTTTCAACTCTGTTTGGCTTTGATCGCTTGAAGGCCCGCAGTGTCAAGATCACAGTAAAACGTGTGTTTTTGTTTAAACAGTTCTATTTTCTGACGTAGATTGTTGTGGGTCAGCATAAAGTAATAAAAAATTTTAACTTTTAGATACCAGATCGATGACTTGGCCTGTAAAAATCCTCCCTCTTTGCTCTGCAGCACCTTAAAACCTGCGGATTGGAAGATTCGGCTCACAGTGACGTCTCTCAGCGGTGGCTAGTTATAGTTACCAGTCTCGGGTTCGACGCTCATGCACTATTAATCGGCGTATCGCTTCACTCCTGCCAGACCTCAGACGTGAACAAACACATTTCCTTTCTGTGCACAACTTAACTTTGTGGCTTTCCTTCTGGGGTCTCTCTGAAGGCCTAAAATGCTCTTGTAGCATCTCTTCGATTTTAATTGAAACCGCAACATCTTAGTTCTGTGCTGTTTTTTTTTTTCCTTCTTTTTTTTGAACCTCTAAAGGAGATCTCTGGGAGATACGTGGAGGAGAGAGCTGAGCATAATTTGTCGTATATGGTACGTATCATCTGAGCAGAGGTCGAATGGTGGCGTTCAGGTCTCTGTGTTTTGGAGTGCATGTGAATGACTTTCTCTGAGAAGGAGTTTTGTTTTTATTTTCCAAAGTCAGCTGATTTTATAAAAAAAATTTTTTTGAAGGTCAAACGGTGGTTTTTGATTTTCCATCAAATTTATATGTAATTACACGCTATTGGATCATGCCAGGCATGTTAAACTTTTATTTATTAATTTTTCTGGTGATGTAAGATTGTTGTCTTTTGTTTCTCTATTGGTTTTGCTTCTCTATTGGTTTTGTTTTCTTTGACGACTCTTCAATCAAAAATAATCAAAGAAACGTAGAAGTAGCCCCCTCTCTGGGCCAATATAATAATCAATAATCCCAAATTGTCACATAAAATAAGGTAGCCACTTTAAACCGGACGTTTGATGGAGCACTTTGTTGATTAATTTCTGCAGAATAACGAGACTAATGGTATTATTTTCACAATGCATGTGAAATGTATCCCCTCCAGTTGAAGTATTAGGATCAGATGATTTAAATAATTAAAAGGCCCATCTGAAGGCTGCGTTTCACTTAAAATAACAGCAGACCAACTATTCTACCACAATATCATTGATTTTGGGTTTACAAAAAATAACACTTAAGGTGTTCTTTGTGTTTTTGTTAATTTAAGGTTTTCTTAGATCTGGTGATTTGCTGTTGAGACAGAATAAAGCAAGAGTTAAGCACACCTACAAACAGGAATAGAAGATAAATCAACTTAAAACAGAAGTGGATTTTGAGCTGGATTAGGATCCCAGACCTCCTTCCCAGGAGACTAAATGCACACATATCAGTAGAAACCTGCGCTGTTTTGAAGTTGTGTTAGCAACAGTCGGAATTTAGAGCCAATTTATTAATCGCTGCTGTTCTGTCGGCAGCTGAGAAACCAGTTTTAACCCCCCCCCCCCCCAAGAAGTGTTTTCAGCGTGTTTGTCATTTGGAAAGCTTCATAGCATCTCTATTGAAAATCGAATGTTGACAAAAAGATCAGAAAAGTGATTTTTGTGCAGCAATAAATGCAAAGTGACTGAGGTGCCTATCGGGCGAAAGCCCATTGTGCAACAAACCTGGAAACGTAAATATCTCACGCAAACGTGGGCCGACTCTCCATTCGTCTGTGTTTTAATGTCTAAAATTGTTAATGTAACTATTTTTTGTGTCGCAGAGCGCTCGGAGGATACCTTTGAACCATGAAGCGCAGTAAGCACCGTGGACAAAAGGAGGACAAAGGCAGAGGTATCACCTTAGCCCGGATCATTGGATTCGTGTCAACAAGGCCAGAAAGTCCAGTTTAATATTACACAAACAGACGCAGCCGGTTTCTTCAACATGTCAAACATTTTGTCACAGACAATGTGGTGCAGATGCTTTTACCCGAGACTAGTCTATTTCAAGAACAAATCTAGAAAAATTACTTTTGCTCTAAAAAATTATTTTACTTGTGATTTTGCGTTTAAATGTTGCATATTAATGTGTTTCCATGTCTTGTAATGTTCTTAATCTATGCAAAACATGGGAGGATGAATTTGAGAGTATTTTTTTTTTATTTAACAAAACACATGTTGCAAGAAAAAAGAGCAATTCTTCCAGGAAGTGTGGCGCTTTAGCTCCATAAATATAAATCTTTCTTGTAGGATTTGTCTTTAGATATGTCTTTTGTGTGCTGCCCAGATGAGCCAGCCATTTTGGAGACGGAGAACATGCTAATGGGAGGTCCAGATCCCGACACCATCTCTTTGGCCTCCGTCACAGCCGTCACCACCAATGTTTCAAATAAAAGGCGAGCCTTACTCTAACTGTCTTCCTTACAGGTTTTTGCTTTTATTTGTATTCGGGTTTATTAATCCTGTGTTATTCCTCAGATCAAAGCCAGACATCAAGATGGAGCCCAGCTCTGGACGACCCATGGATTACCAGGTGGGTGAATCCAGAGAGTTCAGCCAGTGACTTGGAAAAGTATTTGCACCCTAAGAGCCTTTTGTCGCATTTTCTGATATTTTAACCACAAACTTCAGTGTCTATTATGAGTATTTTGCACAATATTCAAGAATTGGATCATACCTGGGAGGTTGAAGGAAACGTATACACGGGTTGTCAAAATCTGAAAAGTGTGGCATGCATATGGGCACAGCTTATTGTTCACTTTTTGACATCAACTCTCCCTGAGGCGCTAGTCGACATGATCATACAAGCTCAATTTTTCCCTATGGGCTGCCACATAAAAGTTAAGTAAAGCGTCACATTTTTGTCATTTCAATGGGACAAAGTAGGACAGTTCGCAGGTTATTGCGATTTGCGTGACTTGTAGATGTGACCCAATGGATGGTGTCATTTCAGGTCAGTGTGACGGTGATAGAAGCCAGGCAGCTGGTTGGCCTGAACATGGATCCCATGGTCTGCGTGGAGATCGGAGAAGAGAAAAAGTACACTTCTATGAAGGAGTCGACCAACTGCCCTTACTACAACGAAGTGAGTCGGTCATGATGGCGCGAGGTTGGGAAACTCTCTGAAATTCACAGTTGATTTACAACGAGACTTCATCTCAAACGGTCGTCTCTTCCAGTACTTTGTGTTTGACTTCCACATCCCGCCAGATGTCATGTTCGACAAAATCCTGAAAGTGTCCGTAAGTCATTAGTTCCTTTGAACCGACTGACAGGAATTTCTTCTGTGACATGGGGGCTTCTTCTTTTTATTACTGATTTAATTGTGTATATTTTTTAACCTATTTGTAGGTGATCCACTCCAAAAATCTTCTGCGAAGTGGAACGCTGGTCGGATCTTTTAAAATGGATGTTGGCACAGTCTACGTCCAGCCAGGTAGGAAAACAACATCGTTGGTAGTTTAACTCCAGATCAAGCCCTCTGTCTGCATGGATGCCTTAATATCTTGGCCTTTGTTTGTGATGGAATAATTATCCAAGGTCAATAAATATTAATGATGTATCAATTCCATATTGAGTGTAAATGACCTCTTATCCAGACAAGATAGAAATTATACATACATGCTTAATATTAGGATAAATCCACATTGTCAAGTTACAAAGAATCAATAGTCGTCAATAATATTATGGCATGTCTACAACTAGATCCTTGGTTCCTCTTATCAGATAAAGCTGATTTACATAGATAAATGTTTTTTATTAAAGTGTCTATATCTTCACACATGGCTTGAAGTCTGTCCTACTTCAGAAGTTTAATGTTATCCTTTGTAATACCAGTTTTGATGTGCGTTTGTGATCCTGGAACATCTGAGTGGGTCCAACCTTCAGCCGTCTAGTTAAAGACTTCAGAGGAAGTCCTCTATTTCTGCAGCACAAAGCGTCATTGACATCATCACAATCCCACAACATGATGGTGGTATAACATGATGCTTAGCAGTTAGCTGTTTTGTTAAGTGTGATGTCTTCAGACGTCCTTTTAGTCATTGTTGCCAACAGATTCTGTCTCACACGAAACCTTTTCGTCGGAAGGTATTTGTCTCATCCTTGTAGGCCACCGTAAATTTCACTTGAGTCTGAAGATGTCAGTTTTGAAGCAGGGGCTTCACTATCTTCACTTTTGGACAGTGATGGTGATGTTCCACTGCCTTCTAGTTTATTATAGACTGGAGGCATGAAGGGTTTTGGATGTTTGAACCAATTTTACCTCATCTGAGGCTAACAGCTTGGATCAGATGGCTGAAACTTGGACACAGTGGGGTGTTTCAGTAGGATATTGATCCCAGTGAACACTAAACTTGGTTTAGAAACAGATAAACCAGGCCAACATTAAGCTTCTGCATTGGCCTCAATTTGAACTTACTTAAAAACTTATGAATTATGCACTAAAGCTGCATCTGTGGTTGTAAACCAACCATGAATTTTGCAAAGAGGGCTGCTTAAATGACCATCTGGAATAATGTCAGGACCTTGCTGACCAAATATTACTGGGAGCGTGTGCATTTATTTGTGTCTTTATGTAAAAATTTATTTTGTTTTGGTGGATTCAAGAAAATCATCAACAAATCTGAACTTTTGCCCCCGATTTTTGTTTGCACAGTTCATTTATTATGATTTCTTTATTATTGCATCCTTATTTTAAAGTGAATAAAGAACAAATACATCATCAGGAATCCAAAATGAAACTGACATTTTGCGTTTTTGTCCTACAGAGCATCAGTTTTACCACAAATGGGCCTTGTTGTCTGACCCGGATGACATCACAGCAGGCTGCAAAGGCTACGTTAAATGTGACATCGCAGTTGTGGCTAAAGGAGACACCATTAAAACTCCACACAAGGCCAATGAGTCTGAAGACGACGACATAGAGGGGTAAATAAAACCTGCGACGTCTGCTGCTTAACCCATGAATATTCTCATCTTGAAGCTGTAGTAGAGAAACGTTATTGAGAAGTAAATTCCGCCTGCGTCAGGAATCTGCTGCTACCGGAGGGCGTTCCCGCAGAGCGACAGTGGGCTCGTTACTACCTGAAGATCTACAAAGCAGAGGGACTCCCCAGAATGAACACCAGCATCATGGCCAACGTCAAGAAGGCGTTTATAGGAGAAAATAAAGACCTGGTTGATCCCTACGTTCAAGTGCTCTTTGCAGGGCAGAAGGTCAGTTCGAGTAATGGCTGCCTTTTATATTTGTTGTGTGTTGGCAGGACTCCGAATATGAACGCGTTTAATTTGTGACCACAGGGCAAAACATCGGTGCAGAAGAGCTGCTATGAGCCCATCTGGAACGAGCAGATTGTTTTCACGGAGATGTTTCCTCCCCTCTGCAAGCGCATGAAGATCCAGATCCGGGACTCGGACAAAGTGAACGATGTGGCCATGGGAACACACTTCTTAGATCTGAAGAAGATTTCCAATGATGGGGACAAAGGTGATCGTTTATTACGAAAAATAGTGTGTTCAAACAAGTAGGAGGTTTTATTTCATATGAACAACATGGCTTTTCTACCCAGGGCGGCACAACCTGAGGGAACAACAAACCACACACACACACACACAAATAGCTCCATCATTTGCGCCCTGATAGAGTTTTCTGTTGCGTATTTGCATGTAATGCAAATACGCAACATGTGATCGACATCCATGTGATCGACATCCAGTATGACAATAATGCTCACTGATAGCGTTGTAGTTTGTGTCTAATTTGGCAACTTCAGATTTTTTTTAAAAGAAGTCTGCAATGTGTTTGACCACCTCTAGTTCAAACTATTTTGTATTTGGTCCAGTCAGACTTCAAGTGAATAATTTACACCAAACAGAGCTTTAACTCTGTCCTCTATTTGCAAACGAACAGAAAAATAATTGTTGTTTTTTTTCTGGCTTTCAGACTGCTTTAGATTTAGAGAACTAGGAAAAACATATTATATAGATTGACTAAACAATCCTGGACTGAATTATTTTGCTGTGATTATTGACAGTTTGAAATAGCGATTCGTAGAGCTTCTCTTCTCTCAAACATGTTGTTGAAATCAGTCCATCTACCCAGATTATCTCTTATCAGACCAATTCTTTTAGTTCTTAATACTTCCAATAAGTTAAGTGGAAAAGGAAAGAGAAAACAGTAGTTTTTTTCTTTTTTTTTTTTTTTTTTTTTTTTGTTTGGTTTTTTTGGGGTTTTTTTTTTTTTTTTGCAGAATGCGCTTTGTTCGGAAAAGTAGTTGGGTATTTGAACGTGTACTGTGGGCCGGACAAGGCTCTCGCCCGGGAACCATTTAAGCTAGAGCAGCCTCTGCTAGCAGGCTAGATAACGCAGAGTATTTACTTTCCCTGTGCAACCAGTTAAGAACTGTTTTGACACTGGGGGTTTCCCAGTTGCTTAATCGTTTCCTACACGCGCCGTTCCAGTTAATTTCCAAATTTCCCTCCGCATTTCTTCCGCGCTCTGCTTCCCAGGCTTCCTTCCCACACTGGGGCCCGCCTGGGTGAACATGTACGGCTCCACCCGCACCTACACCCTGATGGACGAGTACCAGGAGCTAAACGAAGGGCTCGGCGAAGGCGTGTCCTTCAGGGCCCGTCTGCTCATCAGCCTGGGCGTGGAGATCCTGGACCCGTCCTCGCCTGACATCACCAGCTCCACCGAGGTCCAGGTGGAGGGAGTGCCCAACATCTCCGAGGTGGGTCTCTGCTCCGGATGGGCAGCCATGCAAGCGGATCATATTGTTTCTGCTGCTGACAGGTCATTGTGCTGCGACTAAATGTGAATTATTAATAGCTCTAATTTAGCCCGTCGCATGCATAAATAATAGCTGTTTGCATCGATGAGGCTACTCACGTTTAAACGCTTACAGTTGTGTGTTTTTTTGGGTTTTTTTTACATTTATTTTTGTTTTATTTATTTTTCCCCCAGACTGCTACTGGGAAGGTCGAGGATTTCTTCCTTTTTGGGTCTTTCCTGGAAGCCACAATGATAGACAGAAAGATCGGCGACAAGCCAATCAGCTTTGAGGTCACAATAGGTACGCCAGCTGCTCATGGGGCCCGCATTTATCATTTATCTTATAAAATTTCTTATCACAATAAGATCGATTTCTGTTATCTTGTGTAAGTAAAAATAAAACTAACAGTTTTATACAAAATTTCATTTTTGGTCTTCCGTGAGAGCATGAATGAATATCAGTAAATGTGAAAATATGATTAAATGCAGTTATCGTGTGCAGGTTAGCGTTATAAATAACTTTTTTTTTTAAGTAAGTCTTGTCCTTAAGAAGCCGATTTCAAACAGGAATGATTTCCAAGGCCAGTGTTTGTGTTTGTGGCTCTATGAATGCTATGGTATGTAGTCATACAGTTACATAAAAAAATAATCAATAAATATTTTGTTTCAATCATCTTTTCACGATAGTGCCACAAAATATTGCGTTAAAATTCTAGGTCCGTATCGCCCAGCCTTACGTTTGTCACGGTGGACAGAACGTGAAGACGTGAAGGGACGAAGTTCATATTCAGAAAGCCGCTCTTTCCAGGTTACTATGGAAACGAGAACGATGGCGTCATCCAACCCAAAACGACGGGGAAGAAGGGCGGCGGCAGCGGTGAAGAGGAAACCGAGCTGATACACAACTCCAGCGAGGAGGAGATGGACGACGACGAAGACCTGACCTCGGTGTCCACTACTCCACCCATGAAACCTGTCATCACTGACCGGTCAGAGCAAAACAAAGAGGAAAATTATGATGTGAAAGGAAATAATACATAGTTATTAGATGTTTGTTCTTTTTTTTTTTTAACTAAATGGTAACACTTTATTTGAAGGGGTGTGTGTAACATGATATAACACCTACTGTGAACATGAAGGAGTTTTCATGAATGGCTGTGAAGTGTCATTCAGGAAATAATGACACTTTTGATGCAAAGCTGTAACATAACTTAACTTGCCTTAAAAGTCAATTAAAAGTGTCAACTTTGCGTTAAACGTGTTTTCCGAAAGACACTTCATAACAACAATCATAAGCATTCATGAAGACTCCTTCATATGTATGATGCTTATGACAGTCTCACTTCAAATAACCAAATAAATCATCCATCCATTATCTTATCAACTTGAAGCAACTTCCACTTCTTCTTTTGCTTTTACAGTGATATTATTTATATACCACACACATATATATACAGTACAGACCAAAAGTTTGGACACACAATTGTATCCAAACTTTTGGTGTGTGTGTGTGTGTGTGTGTGTGCTGTAAACAGGACTTGTTCTTTTAATGATGCCTTTCTTCTCACCACTCTTTCATTAACTGGTTCTAATAGTTGCTGATGCTGTTGTTCACTAATGTTCTTCACGGACCACCTGTATTTATATTGCGATTAAATTACACACAAGTGGACTCTGCTTACTAATTAGATGACTTCCGAAGGCAATCAGCATCGGATCTGATCCTGTCTCTGAGGTGGGACCACCACAAAGAGACCTGAACTTAAAGAGAGACCTAACTTTTTTTATTAGTAAACGCATTTTAAAAACCATTCATCTATTGCCTTACACTTCACACCTACTTGCTACTTCATGACAGAAAATCCAAATAAATTACCTTGATGTTTGCTGGTTTTGTGTGGAAAGCGTGAAAAAAGTCAATTTCTTACGTTTCTATTTAGGCATTTTGTGAATTCATCTTAAAACAGCAACTTTGAAAGAACAATACACCGTGGCTCTTGCTTTAATCCACAGAAACTATTTCCATCTGCCCTATTTTGAGAGGAAGCCTTGCATTTACATCAAAAGTTGGTGGCAGGACCAGAGAAGACGGCTGTTCAACGCCAACATCATCGACAACATTGCGAACAAACTGGCAAGTGGACAGCTACCATGCTGGCAAAGAGATTCTCAATCACTGGTCGTAAATTCTAGTTGCCAATACGGTTGAGTCTGATGTTTAACTGTGTTTTTTTTTGTTGTTGTTGTTTTCTTTGCAGGAGGATGGACTGAACGACGTGCAGGAGATCATCAAAACAGAGAAGACCTATCCTGAACGAAGGCTGAGAGGCGTTCTCGAGGAACTCAGCCAAGGATGCAGGTCTGTGTGCCTTCAGAACTAAAGCTGAACCAAATAAACCCGTCTGATTTAGCAAATTCAAATGTTCACGCTCAGCAAGCTCGTGTTCTTGTTCTTTCAGTCAATTCATTGCCCTGGCAAACAAGGACCACAATCAGTCTGGCAGAACTAAACTGGACAGGGAGAGACTGAAGCTTTGCTTGTCAGAAGTGGTAAGTCTTCTTTCCTGCCGTTTGCTGAACATGATGCGTTTGCGTTGTTTCACGAAACGATCTCTGTTTTTAGGAGGCCATTGGTCAACAAGCAAAGACTATGAGGACACAAGTGAAGAAGAGCACAGTGAGGGAAAAGCTCAAGCTGGCTCAGAACTTCCACACAAAGCTTTGCTTCCTAGTCGACGAGGTGGAGACCATCGCCAAACGAGTCAATTAATAATACATTCATAGTTTTGCAAGAGCGTATATAATGTTCCTTACGCGTGGTGTAATTAAAATGTTACAGCCCCAGCACAGTGTTCCTGATGTTTTCATCTGGATGATAAGCAACGGGAAGCGCATCGCTTACGCCCGGGTTCCTTCCAAAGACATCCTGTACTCCGGTATAGATGAGGAGAGGGGCAAAGATTGTGGCAAGGTCAAAACTATTTTCCTCAGGGTGAGTTAAAATGTAAAAAAGAAAACCAACCCACTTACAATTATGTTCTTGTTATTTTTCATTTCATGTTTTTTTTTTAATTTTTATTAAATTTGCTTATGGCGTTCTGAAGATGAATAAGCCCCTAAATAATGTTTTCTCTACCTAAGATCCCTGGTAAAAAAGGTTTCGGACCCGCTGGCTGGACGGTTCAGTCCAAGTTAGAGATTTATCTGTGGCTGGGCCTGAACAGGCAGCGCAAAGACTACCTGAGCGGCCTGCCCAACGGGTTTGAGGAAAATAAGTTGTCCAAGGGGCCCGGCATGCCGTCCTCACCACCCATCAGCCTCACCTACATGAGTAAGATCATCAGCTGGAGCCGTATATCATCACACACGCTTCCTTTTGACGCAGTTTTAAATAATACTTTCAAATTGTACTACAAAGCTCTTTCTGAAGCTTATGAGGTACTTTTCTGAAACTTTTTAAGTGCTCTATAAGGTATTCCTAGAACTTACAGGGTACTTTCTGGAACTTTTCATCAGGTACGTTCCTATGTCTTTTCTGAGAATCAATCGTTTACTTTGCCACATGGGGTGGGGTTAGGGTCAAAGGAGACTGCTTCTGAAACGTTTATGGCATGTAGGGACCGTGAAGGTTCTCGGAGAGTAAATTAGATTATTTAGAAAGCGTCAAGTAAATCTCAGACCGTATTATGTAGCTCCACTTGATTGTTGAAAATTGTGGCACTTTCCGAAGCACTAAGGAAATTACATTGAGTACCAATACTGGTAACAGTTGTCTAAGAGGGCATATATTGAATTAAAGTGTCTTCAAATTACAATGCATATGAGAGGTTGAATGTTTTCACTGCAGTGAAGCAAATCTTCCAGCTGAGGGTCCATATGTACCAGGCCCGCAGCCTGTTTGCTGCTGACAGCACAGGCCTGTCTGATCCCTTCGCAAGAGTTTTCTTCTCAACCCAAACCCAAGTCACAGAAGTGAGTTCATCCATATATTCGTTTTAAATGATGGTATAATATAAAAAAAATTGGGTGGGAACAAATACTCTGCTTTCTTGCAGGTGCTGGCTGAGACCCTCTGCCCCACATGGGACCAGCTGCTGGTGTTTGAGAACGTGGAGTTGTTTGGAGAGGCCTATGAACTGAGGGATGATCCACCTATTATTGTCATTGAGCTCTATGATCAGGACACAGTGGTGAGGAGGAGTTTTCACACAGAGATGACACAAGCTCTCCGTTTTTATTTGCTTCCTTTCAGTAGAACAAATGACACAGCAACTGTTTTATTGTGAATTTGTATCAAAATTATAAGTGGGGATGTCCTGATCTGCGCTGTTTTTCTCCCCGGCTGTGACTTGTTTACTTAAAGCTTAGTCTTTTACTGAATCTGAGTCCTTCAATCCTTCATAGACTTAATGACCACTCTTAAAATCAAATGTAGCTTTAAAATTCATCAACATTACTGCTATTCACAAACCAATGGCGTTTCAGATGATGTGGTCACTTTGTTTCTTCGACACTACCAGATTATCCCAACCAGAGTTCTAGCAAGACAGTCGTAAAATTCAACACATAATTAGAACCTGAACGACTTTGTAACTCGATATAAATGGAGCAACTTTCAGTGATAATCTCATGAATTTGCGTCATGATCGTGCTCACAATATTTTGTTGCTAACCAATTTGCTGAAGTGCTAGGCTAACGTTATCACTCTTTTTCTCTGTTTTGATGTTACTTGTTGATGATTTGGCTTGTAACATATTTTACAGCTGTTCCAGTAAAAATTTGTTCTGACCAAAGTCCAAAGAAAGCTGTTTTCTTCTTTTACAAATTTTTTAAATTTGCTAAAAGTTGGTGACTTGAGATTATAGCTCTCCATGTTACACCGAAAGCTTTCTAAGAACTATATAAGGACAGCTCACGAATCAGGTCACACGACAAGCCAATGTATCGCATGTCCTACACTGCAAAGGTGTTTTTTAAGAACTGAACTTGCTCAGAATTTCTCTAGTTAAAACCCGTAAGCATTAAATTAACAAAATTATATACTTTGTTTCCAACAGTTTTCCAAGACTCGCTCGGGAAAATAAGTCATGTTTGTTCAAATTAGCCACACAGATGTTAATTTAAAACTCCTTTAAACTGGACATCCTTATTTATAATCCAACAATCTGCCTCTTAATAATACGGTTTTGTGTTTGTTGACGTCAACTTGACGTGATTCTCATCTGAAGAAATGTTTTCTGACTGACAATTTTATATCTGCTCCTGACAATAACACCAATGTTTTGGATGACCCTGTGGATAAGTAGAGTGTGGATTGCCTTGATGTACAGTAGCAGAATGTTAAAGTGTGCAGAGTAGATTTTATTCAAAGGCATGCAAGAGGAATAAGATAGGTCCACAAGGACAAACAGACGGACCCTGCACTAGCGTCCTATCCCTGTTGCATTCCTTTCAGTGAAATTTTGTGCTTTTGTATGTGGCCGTCACAGTATTTGACTCTTTATAACCACTAACTGCAAGAAAGATTGAAGCTTTGCAGCTCTCAGAGGCGTCAGGAGGTTGTTTAACTGTTCTTTGACGTTACACAGATACATCTATTTTGCAGTTTACTGGTTATGTTTAAGGGGATCTTCATGTTGTTATTATTTTTCCTTTCCTTGTATCTGTAGAGATTTTAAATCTTGAAACATGCGCACCTCGAGCCATGTTTCTTTATGTTAATCAAAAACATGAATATTGACACTTTTTAGCTAAATAAATTAAAACAGAGTAATGCCAACACTAATACCTACTAACTGAAATGTCCAGTGCAGATTTGATGTTTAATCGTCTGCTTTGTGCTCTCAGGGTAAAGCTGACTTCATGGGCAGGACGTTTGCTAAGCCTTTGGTCAAGATGGCGGATGAGCACTATGGGCCGCCGCGTTTCCCACCCCAGCTGGAGTATTATCAGATCTACCGCGGGAACGGAGCCGCTGGAGAAATGCTGGCAGCCTTTGAACTTCTCCAGGTTAATGGAAGGCAGTTCTCTCACTTACAAGGCTTTCCACTTTATAATCCTTCCTGTGGCTTCACACTGCTGTCGTCTCTCAGATTGGCCCCAATGGAAAAGCGGACCTTCCTCCCATAGACGGGCCTACAGATATGGACCGCGGCCCAATCCTGCCGGTGCCTCTGGGGATTAGGCCAGTGCTCAGCAAGTACAGGATTGAGGTCCGAGCTACAGATTTACTCGGAAAACCTCAGTGATTGTTGACGCATCTGCAGAAAGTTTGACAACATGCACATTTTGCTTCTTTGAAGGTTTTGTTCTGGGGCTTGAGGGACTTGAAGAGGGTGAACCTGGCCCAGGTGGATCGGCCTCGCGTGGACGTCGAGTGTGCAGGGAAGGGCGTTCAGTCGGCCCTCATCCCCAACTACAAGAAGAACCCCAACTTCAGCACTCTTGTCAAGTGGTTCGAAGTGGTACTGTGTTGTTTCCTGATCACTTCCTTGGCTGAGAAACAGCAGTAATAATGAACACTAATTTCTGGACGATTAAAGACCCGGCGTGTGATTGCTGTTCCTCTAGATTTACCAAGTCAGACAATCTTTTAATGTGTGCGCTAGGATTTGCCAGAGAACGAGCTGCTCCACCCTCCGCTGAACATCCGTGTGGTGGACTGCAGAGCGTTTGGTCGCTACACTTTGGTTGGCTCCAACGCCGTCACCAGCCTGCGCAAGTTCATCTACAGGGGATCAGACAAGCAGGCCAACAACTGGTCCACTACGGGTATAACCTAAACATGGGGCTCACACCGTGAAAAGTATTCACAGCCCTTTAACTTGTTCTTTTTTTTGACACATTTTATCACATCACAATTACAAACCTGTAGGTAAACATGTGTATCCATGTGAATCAGCTGTAAAGATGCACAGTGTATATTTTTGAGCTAACTACAATGTTCTTTCTACTGCTGTGTGTTTATTGTGCCAATATATCTACATAAGCCATATTAAAAAAGGCCCATTACATATTTGTCTTCCATTAAATCAGATTAAAAATGTAGGAATACCAAAATAATTTCTATATGCCACACACCAGGTTAGTTTACAACTTGTGAGGGAGATTGAGGCAACCTTTTTAACGCACTGTTTCCGAGTATGACATCGTGAAAATAAATCAGCAATCCTACCAAATACAAAGGACACGAATGCAAACAAAGGTCTTAAAAGAAATGTCTCAGTATCCTTTCATTTAGCATACAGAAATAATTTTGATCATCCCATATTTATTTTTAAGGTCAGAAAACAACAACAGATAGTGATATGTCTTTTTTAAAAAAAAATTTTTTAATCTAATTTGCAAATATCTGGTCTCAGTTGTAACGCTGTTTGTCTCTCAGAGGAAATTGTTGTGGTAAGCATGGAAACCGAGCCCGCCTTCAAGAAGATGGACACTGTGGTCAAACTGGACTCTGTAAGTCTAAACTCTGAAACCTCGATTAGAAAGACTTAAACCAGTTTAAAGGTTCCTTCCAGTTCATTTGAGCTGCCATGTTGCTGAAATGCGCTGTCCAATTAAACCCGATTGATTAACACACATGTTAAACATGTTCTCCCCCACCTAGTGCTCTGAAGCCGTGATCAAAGTTGAGGTGAGCGCATCACGAGTGATTGCTTTCAGCGACAATTTGCGTTGTCCTCACAACACCTGACAGTATCCATTATGTGCACTGAATGTGAAAAAGGATGACGACAAAGACGAGAAAGGTAAAAAGAAGAAGAGGAAGAAGGGGGACGAACCTGAAGAGGAGGAACTTGATGAGAGCATGTTGGACTGGTGGTCCAAATATTTTGCCTCAATTGAAACTTTAACTGAGGTAAGGAGCTACTTTTAAAATCTGCCTCCTGTGAAGACATAAATGTATCCGGTGGAGTACAAGTGAGTTCAGAAACACTTTCTGACTGCTTTAGGCTCTCAAGGCTCAGGAGGCAGCTCTGTCGGACTCAGAAGAAAAGGAAGACATGGACATCGGCCATGGTGGAGGTAAAGGGGAAAGAAAAAAAAAAATCTTACACCTCAATATTCTGACATTCAACTCTTACAGGTTCAGTCGTTATGTAGATTATCTACAGTGCAATGGTTTCAGTCTCAGTCGAAAACGACTTCGATCTCATCGGTGCTACGCTCAGTGAAAACGGCGACCCTGGGAAGAGAAGCGTTAGTTCTGGAGTCCCGCCAGGATCCGTCTTGGGGTCATCTCTCTCTCTCTCTTTTTGTTGTGACGGTTTACAACAGAGCCGCATCATTTCAGGAAAACCTTTGATCGCAATACGGCTGGAAATTGCTATAACGTAATCAATCATGATTGACCCTCATTTCATGGACTCTTTACTTTTTTCTTTACAATTCAACAATATTCCCACCGCTCTCTATGAGTGCTAGCATCTTGTATATTATAGCACGGCTATAATATACGATAAGTATATTATAGCGTATGAACACATGAAATATTACATCCACCTGAAAACTGCATCGATATTGCGATGATGATTGGGTTATAAATATATTATAAACAGATATATTGTGCAGCTCTACTTTAATATAAGATCTAGAAATGTACATAAACTGACATAAACTTGTCAAAATATAAGTTTTTATGTCAGAGGTGTCTAATCCGATGACATATTTTTTGCATGCATAGGAAGCTGAGGGTGCTAAATTTTAGGCCGAACTGATCCTTCCTCTCTCTCTCTCTCTGCACGGTTTTCTGATATCGCAGCTGACGACGCTCCAGCAAAAGCCCCCAAGAGAGGAAAAGGAAAGAAGGACAAGAAAAGGGCAGCTGTGGATCCGTTTGAAAGGAAAAAACCAAAGTTGGATGAGCTGAAGGTGGGGGATGGATGAACAATCGTGGTGTCATTTTCTCTAACGTCATCCAGGTGGATGGGTGATCTTTGCGAGGTCAGAGATAAACGTTGTGCTTCCTGCTCCCAAACTAAGGTGTATCCAAAGGAACTGGAAAGTGAATTTGACAACTTTGAGGACTGGCTCCACACCTTCTACCTGTTCAGAGGGAAGGGCGGCGACGACGACGACCAAAACGTGATGGACGAGGACAGGATCGTCGGAAAGTTCAAAGTGAGGAGCGCTCCTTGTGCGCATTTACGGCCTTACGAGTGACGGTTTGTGTTTGTGCTACGTTCCTCTCCTTCTCCTTTGCCCGTTCCCCGTCAGGGCTCCATGTGCATGTACAAAGTGTCGGACGATTTGCCCAGAGACATGAGCTTCGACTCCAACTTAGGAATGTTTCAGAACATCCCCAACAATGACCCCGTTAACATCGTGGTCCGCATTTATGTCGTCAGGGTAAGCGCGTGTGCTCCGGAGCTTCAGCGTGTAACGATGTGATTAGGGAAAACAGTCGTATTTACAAGGATTTGTTTGTTTCTTTATAGGCGACAGATCTGCATCCAGCCGACATAAATGGGAAAGCTGACCCCTACATCGCAATCAAGATGGGGAAAACAGAGATCAAAGACAAGGAGAACTACATTTCCAAGCAGCTGAACCCTTTGTTTGGCAAGTAAGTGACGGATTTCTGAGCAGAATCCAAACAGCGGCGTCTTACTGCGTGTTTTTTTTTTGTTTTTTTCATACTGAACACAAGCGTTTTCCTCGCGGTCTTAGGTCCTTTGACGTGGAGGCCACGTTCCCCATGGATTCCACGCTGACGGTGTCAATTTATGACTGGGACCTGGTGGGGACCGACGACCTGATTGGAGAAACGAAGGTCGACCTGGAGAATCGCTTCTACAGCAAACACAGAGCCACGTGTGGGATTTCATGCAACTACGCCATGTAAGAATCTAAAACCCATAAAAGCAGAATAAATGTACTTTTAAAAAAATTTTATAAATAACCGAGGGTACAGATTTGCATCTCGGAGACTTCATACTTCTTACTTTAGCCGACAGCTTTACGCATAAACACACTTTGACATGTTTACCGTACAGCCATGGTTACAACGTGTGGCGAGACCCCATGAAGCCCACACAAATCCTGGCCAAGCTGTGTAAGGACGGCAAACTGGACGGCCCGCACTACGGCCCCGGAGGACGGGTGAAGGTGGAGAACCGGGTCTTCATGGCGCCGACTGAGATCGAGGATGAAAATGGTATCCCGAAACCACTGCTTTCTTCCGCTTCGTTGATCTGATGTTGAAAAGATTCGCAGTGGGCTTGCAAAAACATCTAAAAGACAGACAGTTTCTGTATTTTGTCACCTTACTGCGATTTTAGTGGACGGACCATCACAGAGTAGCACGTAAAGTGAAAGGTTTGGCCTGTATTTATGTTCGACTTCCTTCATTATCTGTTGTTGCAGATATTTATTTCAGAACAACGCATCTTTTCCCTCCAAATTCACAGACACGTGCTGCTTTCTTTTGCTCTGTCTCGTAAAATCCCGCTAAAAAACGCGAGGGGGCGTAAGAGGCGGGAGCGCTTGTGCAAAGTGTGAACGAGTGACGATGTCTCCCAGGTTTAAAGAAGCAGACGGACGAGCACCTTGCTCTGACTGTGCTGAGGCATTGGGAAGGGATCCCCAAAGCCGGCTGCAAACTGGTCCCAGAGCACGTAGAGACCAGACCGCTGCTCCATCCGGACAAACCGGGAATCGAACAAGTACGGCGGTAAACGTCGCGGCGTCGACTTCCTGCGGCTGAAAGCTAATTTGTAATTACCTATCTGACTGTGTGCAGGGAAGAATCGAGATGTGGGTGGATCTGTTCCCCAAGGACAAGACCGCGCCCGGCCCCGCTCTCGACATCTCACCACGGAAACCGAAGAAGTACGCGTCGAAGACTCCAGGAGCCCAGCGCGACGCGTCCGAAGCGCTGCTGATGAGTTTCGAAGCTCGTTTTTAAATGGCATTTTCGTGTGCAGGTTCGAACTGAGGGTCATCATCTGGAACACAGATGAGGTGGTTCTAGAGGACGACGACATCTTCACGGGCGAGAAGTCTAGTGACATCTTCGTGCGAGGGTGACTCTTTTTTCGCCAACAGCTAGACGAGCAGAAATGCTGCCGTGCGAAGGATCGAATCTCCACTTTACTTCTCTTCTGTTTGCCCTCCATCTACATGGGCAGGTGGCTGAAGGGACAGCAGGAGGACAAGCAGGACACTGACGTCCACTACCACTCCATCACCGGGGAGGGGAACTTCAACTGGCGCTTCGTCTACCCTTTCGACTACCTGGTGGCCGAGGAGAAGATCGTCATCTCCAAGAAGGAGTCCATGTTTGCCTGGGATGAGACCGAGTACAAGATTCCGCCTCGGCTTAACCTCCAAGTGTGGGACGCCGATCACTTCTCCGCCGATGATTTTCTGGGTATTTTCGAAACGAAATCAATTTGCTTGTTGACCAAATTTCTTCTTTTTTTTTTTTTGATTGCCTTTATAGATTTGCTGTTTCTAAACTGTCTTTGGGTTCATTAAAAGCAAAATGTCTCCGCAGGTGCGATCGAGCTGGACCTGAACCGCTTCCCGCGTGGCGCCAAGACGGCCAAGCAGTGCACCATCGAGATGGTGACAAACGAAGCGGAGATGCCGCTGGTCTCCATCTTCAAGCAGAAGAGGATCAAAGGCTGGTGGCCGTTTGTCGCCAGGAACGAAGAAGACGACGAGTTCGAACTCACGGTGGGTGGCAGCCACAGATCAGGTGAAAAGACTTTTCTACAAATATCAACTTCAGATATGAATCAGATTTCAAGTTTCAGTAAGTATTAGTTTTGAGGTTTGGGCCATTCCAAACAAGTTTTGGTGTGTTTGGCATGAAGTTTCCTGTTGGGAGGCCAGATTGCTTCAAAGTTTCAACCAGCTAGCTTATCCAGTTCACTTTCAAACTCTCAACATGATGCAGCTACTGCAATGTTTTTCTTTTGTTCTTTTTACTTTTATTTATGAAAAATAAGACTGAGATCCAAGAGATCTTTGCAGTTCTTTGGTTTGAAAGCCTAACTTCGACTCATCCAAACATATTTCTTGTTATTGTGGCCAAATAATTCAACATTTATCCCAACTGAAGGTTGCGCTTTTTCAGAAAGCATCTGGCTTTGGGCGGCAGGAAGTTTCAATTGAGCCTGAAGGTGGTGAGTTTGGAGAAGGAAGGTCTTCTTCGATCAGCATCATCTAAAGCCACGTTGATGTTAAACTTGCTTTGTTGTGGTCAATGACGCTTGAGTTGCAGTATCACTTTTTGGTCAAAGTGTTTATACTGAAACAGCTGAAGGTCGCTAAAGGACGACTATTGCAAACACAATAAGAGAAGCTGACACTGTAGGCTTCGTCAGTGTTGCCGAGTTCAAACTTGTTGCTGCAGAAGCATCCTGATTCGGTTCTTGAAAGCTCGACTTGGAAAGTTTGCCGTGCTCGTTGGGAGTTCTGCGTTACCCGACTTGGCAAAATGAAACTTCTTGTGTGTTTAGGGTAAGGTGGAAGCTGAGCTGCACCTTCTCACCGGGGAGGAAGCTGAGAAAAGCCCAGCCGGAGACGGGCGCAACGAGCCAGATCCTCTGGAGAAACCCAAGTACGAAAGATGTGCTCCTCCCACTTTGTGTTTTTGTCTGTGCGCTATGTGTTTACGCAGGAGAAACGGCTTTGCTCAGATTTGTTGTTGGTCTCTCTGTGCTCCGACAGCCGCCCAGATATCGCCCTCCTCTGGTTCCTCATCCCGCTCAAAGCAGCGAAGCACCTGGTGTGCGACCAGTACAGGTGGCTGACCATCAAGATCGTCACGGCGCTCCTGCTGCTGGCCATCCTGGGCCTTTTCCTCTACAACATGCCCGGATACATGGTGAAGAAAATGCTGGGCGCTTGAGAGCAAAACCGGATCACTTTTTCTTTTTTCCACCCCAAATGGTGGGCTGTAACACAATAGCTTCTGCTGTTTTTTTTTGTTGTTTTTTTTCCATCTTGTTTTCCAAAATAAAATAATTGATGTTCTACCAACAGCAACATAACAACGTAATAAAATAATTGAGTGTATGAGTTGGTTGTTATTATTGTGTAAAAATCTCATTTTGCTACTGTTGTTCTGATATGTAGGCAACTTTTTGTTGGTTTGTTTTGCTTCTTGGAAATGTTTATTTGTTCGCGTTTGATTATAACAGATCATATTACGATTTTATTTAGAGTTAAGTGAGGGTATTGCACATGGTTTTGCTTGTGGTTCAGATTTTCTGAATTTTACGCTTCTGCTTTTCTGTATGATGTATTGAATTTGTGAATAAAATCCCCTTTGGGCACCTCAGGTTTCCTCTAATCGCGTCATTCAAATGTGAAAATATGTGGTGTGTAAAGTTCCTTTCAAAAAGTGGTTGACATAAAAAAATATACAAGAGTGATTTCTTTTGATATCAAGACAGAAAATGTATCGCACGAGCTCTGTGGAGAGGATGCTAGTAGCTTGTTGTTTGTAATTTGCTGCCATCTGCTGGCTGTAGATGGAAATGACGGCATGTTTTGGTGAGGGCGGGGTGTCGTGTCTCTTAAAAAGCTAACGGGAACTAAAACTACGTATGCAAATCACATGAAGAGAATGCCGAAAAAGAATACAAAAATAAAGTTTAAGTTTTAAAGAAAAGTACCAGGAGGAAGCGGGCATCGATTTTTATCTGGAAATAATTGTAATTATATTTTTTAACAGGTTTTTTTTTAAAAAAATCTTTTGTTTAGTGCTAATCGCTGTCATAATGTCCTGCCTTTCTTGTCACACGACTGTAGCTCTACGGCTAAGTAGAGCACAATCATTATTAATGTTAGCTTGTGTTAAAATGTACAATCTTCCTCTGGAAACAATGGAAACGTGGCAACGTTTTCTAATCGGTGCTAGAAGCGCGTAGGTTAAATATAGAGACAAGAGACAACAAATACTTTGTTCAACAACTGTGTATTTATTGAAAACTCAAAAGATGATTGTTCTGTGGACATGGTCGATGAATGCATGTTCCAACCAGTTTGGAAATTTTAAAAACGGCTTAGGGAAGGAAAAGGAGGCGTCGTCGTTGACAACCAGCCAACTAACCACAAATCACAACTTTCCTTCAGACGGGAACTAAAACTTTGGACAACTTTTCCGCAAATTAGACATAAAGACACAACAATTTCAGCAGTAGAAGAAAAACAAAAATCAGTCATGTAAAAATGTGTCTGTATTTGATTGTTGTAAACTGCTACATAACCATATTTTTAGTCTGCAGGTTAAGCTTAAAGGCTAGTGCATTGTTAGCCCATAGGATACTGTCGGGATAAACCAGAATCTTCTTGAGACAACTTACAAAATCTTCACACAAAGCACATTTACAAAATATCACTCATTCACAGTCACTGTGTAACATTCTCATGCTCAGATATGTTTGCTCATAAATAAGGAATATTTGCAGAGCAATGATCACTTTTCTGAAGTCGTCGCACCGAACAACTTCCTTCAGCATTTTCACATGCTTAAAACCAGCAGCAGAAAAATTTAAATAAAACAAAAAAACGACAACTCAGAAGCTCGACGAGGAACCCAAGCACAGACCGGAGCACGTGTGGCCCTCGGCTCTTTTCACATACTGCAGGTTTGCAATATTTCTGCTACAGAAATTCAACTGAAACAAAATATAAGTTAAATAAATACGAAAGAAAGAAAGAAAGTTACTCAGAAGTCACTTCTGTTAGAGGTTTAGTGGCTCAAAGAGTGTCATGATGGCACTATGGAGCAGTGTTGCTCTGTGCTCTAACAGTAGTATCAACATAAAAGCAAATACATAACTCAATAACAAAAAGCAAAGAAGATATTCCTTTAGAAATAAAAGTTCATGTTTACAGAAAGACATAGCTTTTGTTGTAACGCCTCTTGTTCCAGTTCTTTTTTTTTTTTTTGTGCATTGCTCATGCTAAAATCACTGGGATATTGTCGTCGGTTACCGTTGCTGTTACTGTGTACGTGGAGGGAAGGAGGAGCGGGAAATGATAAGATGGAGCAGGTGCGGCAAGACAGGAAGGGAGGGCGGAGGGGCAGGTCAGCAACAGATATACACATGATCAAGAAAGAAAGAGAGACAGACAGACAGAGAGCAGGAAATGAGGAGGAGTGATGCTAGAAAGCGTGCAGAGAGTAGAAAAACCGAGGGGCAAAAAGAAAAGGAGGGGTGGTGGAGGAGGGAGCTCAGTATTCATCCTGGTCCAGGTGACCTTGTTCGTCGAGGTCGTCCTCATCTGGAGGGGCAAAGCCTTCCTGCGACACAGAAAACATCGACGTCTTTCAGATTCCCGTTTTCTTTTGACTGAATTGAAAAAAACCAAAATCATCTCGTCTCCAGCGGCTGCAAAACACGCCATGAAGCCGGATGAGTCACAGCACAGCCGCTTACGACGGAAGACATTCGGGAAATGTTTGTTTTCGCTACAGATCAGTGAAACTCAAACGCATCATCAGTCCTAATGGCTGAGGTACCTCTGTGGCGTAGAGAATGTCAATTATCCTGCTGAGCACAGGGTTGTTTTCACTCTCGTGTTCTTGGCAGATGAGCTCAATGTCCCGTAGTTTGCTGAAGTAGAAGTCTCTCTCTTTCTCTAGACCGTCCACTGTCAGCTTCAGCTCCATCAACTGAGGGAGACAAAACAACATGCTGACGGTTTGGACCAGGGGCGTCAAACTCATTTTCGTTTTGGGCCGAATCAAGATCAGGAACGCTCTTAAAGGGCCGGCTGTGCCAGAATGTATTGATAAAACCTGATCACAAACTGTTAAAATATCAATGAATTTTTTAATTTAAATAATATTATTGCACATCTTTTCAGGCCCTCTGGGATTTCATGATTCTTTTTGTGAATTTTTGCAATAAAAAAATCAAAGTGTTTGTGGTACTCATTTGAAAATATTTGCGATATATGCGCTTATTTCTGGCAGTAAATGTGACTTTTTATTATTCTCTGTAAGGATCCTGGACTATAATCTGATACTAATGCAGGCTGAGGCAGCTGTTTAGGATAAGTAAGAAAGTTTTTGACAAGTTGTGAGAAAAATCTGCCATAAACCTCAAATTATGTATCAGCACAAAAACGTTCAGGGTGACTTTGTGTGAATTTGCACGATAATTCTCAAGAAACTTCAGGGGCCGATGGATATAATTTGGCAGTAAGCAGATAAAAACTGTATTGAGTTGATTGATAACATAATATTTAAGCATACTTAGTGTTCAGTCTAGAGTCTAGAGGGCCACATAAAAAGCTACGGCGGGCCGTATTTGGCCCACAGGCCCCGAGCTTGACACACGTGGTTTAGATAATCAATAAACACTTTTGATTTACAAATCCAATAACTGAATTTTAAAAAGTAAGGCAGTGTAAATATTGTTCAAATATAAACTAAAAGCATAATATTTTGCAATTTACAGCACTTAAAAAAATATAAATATATATATATATATATATATATATATATATATTTTAACAAATATAACCAAAGCTTGACCCAAATTTACTTTTCCTCCTGAGGCAAAAAAAAGGGTGGAGAGAAAAAAAAAAGCAGTGGAATATAAATTAGCTTTGTGTGACTGTACCTGTTGATTTAGCTCCAGGATCTCGGCGTCGCTGCCCCCGTTTCTGGACAAAGACGGATTCTTCCTTATGGCGGGCATGTGGTGCTGGACTCGCTGTGGTGTTGGCATGTTTTTGGGAACTGTTGGAGACGTTCGCTGTGGTCCTGGAGTTACCAGAGACAGTGGGGGTGGAGGGAGGGACTCTTCAGCGTTTCTTTCAAAACCCGTCAGATCACAACACTTGAGCTCCACGGCAGTAGTGGCGACAGGTCGAGCACGCTCCAGAGCAGCATGATGTGCCTTTGATTTGTCACATTACGGAAAACAATTTTCGCCATTTTCACGATGACACCGAAGATCCAAATTATGGGCGTTCAATTCAACTGTAAGACAGCTAAGAGCGCTGAAGTCTCAAAGACAGAACATGCCGACACGCAGAGCTACGGTTCTGAAAATAAGTGCAGTGATGGTTCTGCCCATTTCCACCCACACAGCTACATGGTGACAGAGTTACAAAGCTGGTTTCTGACACACTGCAGCTCCATGGAGATTGTTCCCCATGGCGTTCAAGTAACAGAACAATTCTGCTCCGACCTCATGTTAGCAATCTGAAGGCAGTTTTTCTTAAATTTGGTCAATCAAACCAGCTTTAGGAACAGTACAGGCACATCTCAATTCATTAGAATATATCATTTAAAAGTTTATGTATTTGGGTAATTGGATTGATTGCACAGAATCCTTTGATTCCTTTCATTTTCGAGTATTTTTGAGCTAATCAAAACCTAAAATTGAGTTTCTCAAAAAATCTGAACATTTCATATTGCCCACCAGAAAATTACTAATGAACGCGTTAGCCTCAAAAGGTCGCTGCTAAAGAAGCTGGCTGGTCACAGAATGCTACGTGCATGTTATTGGAAAGTTGAGTGGAAGGGAAAACTGTGGTTGGAACAGCAATAACCCCAGTCTTGAGAAGTTCGGGATGTAATTCTCATCTCATTTAAGAGTTTGGAAAGGAGAAAACAGAGAAGGCTGTTAAGTGAAGTGGTTCCTAGTCCACCTTTTTAGACTAAAGTTTATATATTAATATTTTTTAAAAAAAGGACTTAATCCTTCCATTTTCCAACCACCTTTATGATTGATTTCATTTTCCAAAGTATCTGAGCCCTGACCACAGACCAAAAAATACCATTACAGGCTTTAAAGTTCATGTCATCAGTTCAGAAGAAGTCAGAAACTCACCTGAACTACCGGGCAACTGTTGATGAGATGTAGCAAAGCAGAGTGCTGATAATTTAGTAAATATACTGTCCAGTACAGGGACAAACATTTCTAGATTAAAAATTTATATCCTGTGTAAAAAAAAAATAAATAAAATTTCCAGAGAAACTGAATTTGAGCTTTTTCTTAGCTGCGAGCCATAATCATCAAAACTGACTCAAAGTCTATCGCCGTCATATCTGCAGTGAATCTATAGAGGTTTCCCTTCACTAGAACAACTTTTAAATGATATTCTAATCATATTTGAATTTATTCAGACGATTCTTCAGTTGCATCGGCTGTGTGATGAAGAATCCAGGTGGAAATATTCGACATTTTTGTTCATGTTTCATTCTGAACCAAAAAGGAAAAAAACAGAAAAGCGAAAAGGGGCAAGGATGTGGACCGTCTTCCTTAGCGCGGCTGCATCCCTCTATGCGCTGCGGTGTCGGCCGCGGCCCCCCGCAGCGTCACAGCTCAGCGGACGGCGAGCTGCGAGGTCAGCCCGTCGCTCTGTGAACCGTGCCGCTCACAACACTTGCTTTACAGCGAGCGCTTTTGAGCCATCCAAAAGCTCAGCAAGGCCGTGCAGCGAAGCCAAGAGGCGTCGGGTTTACCTGGGTTTCTCTTTGGTTTGTGGATAAAGTGATCACCTGGATTGGGGGCGGGGGCCACGTCCTGCCCCTGCCTGGCCAGCATGGGGTCGTACTCCTTCCCGTCATAGTTGGCGTCGAAGAACTTCTTGAACCACTGGACGAATTCAAAGTTGTCCTGGAATTTTCCTTTGACGAGCTTTTCTACTGGAATTATCTGGAGAGGGGGAAACAAAACGATCTCTGTGAGTCTCCGGGTGTGAGACTTCGATTTTTGACAGCGGAGTATGAGGGGCCATGCTGAGAAAATCCAAAAAAAATAAATAAGATTACGAGAATAAAGTCATGATATTGTGAGAATAAAGTTGAAGAAGCATGAGAATAAAATCAGAGCAATATCAGAATAAAGTCATAGTATTAACACTTTATTCTGGTAATATTACGACTTTAATCCCGAAATATTATGACTTTATTCTCATATTATTTCGACTTTATTTTTATAATATTGTGACTTTATTCTTGTATTCAGTGTATTATAAGCCTGGTGGGCCACCAGGCTTTACTTTTCCCCCCACCAGACTTAGCATTGTAACTTTATTAGGTTTTTTTTTAACGATTGGCTTTTTTTTTTTGTGCCTTTTTTGTTTTTTACTTTATAGTTGGTATTTAGGCCTTAATCTTCCAGTCTTCCAAAAATGCATGACAATCAAATGATATTTTCAAATGTCCTGTCAACTTTAAACATTTTTAAACTGGAAAACATGGCGGCCAGCTCACCAGGCTTAGCAAGTTTTCCGGGGGAAACCCTGCGTAGTAGTTTGACTTTTTCCTCATGACATCACTACTTTACCCTGGTAATATCATGACTTTATTTTCATACAGATTTATTCTCACAATATTATTACTCTACTCTCATCTTTTTATGACTATTCTTGTAATTTTGTTTTTCTTAGCATGGCCCTCGTACGCTGTCGTATTGTGGTATTAGATTTGCAACGTAAAACCAGGCGATGAAGGCTGCTTACTTTGTCGACGCTCATCCTTTTGAAAGCTGCTTGAAGGACTTTGAAGTTGTGTATAAATTCATGCTCCAGTTTGGCTTGAAATTTGACCTTCTTTAGAAGAATGCATCCCGGAAATAACATGTCCATGAACTGGCAATAAGCGGCTCCTGAAGAACACAGACAGATTTGTTAGATCAATAAAGACGCTGGAGACTTCTTCTTCTTCTTCTTCTTCTTTTTTTTCCCGCTCTTGCTTACCTGAACAGAGCTGCTCGATCTTGGTGTAGGTGAGATGCAGGGAGTCGTTGACCCATGCCAGCATGTCATGACGGCTGAGGTTGTCAATGGACACGGATGTGGCGTACACATTCACTGCCATCCCCTTCCTGAGGAAAACAGCAACACTCTTTCAGTCGCCACTCTTTGATAAATTAGGTGAAATATTCCTCTAGTAGCTGAATGCAAAAGGCACGCCACACTTTTCAGATCTGAATTTGTGGCAAAAACCAAAACAAGATTCAATCTAGAAGGATCTAGAACGGCGGTTTTCAAAGTGTGAGGCGCGCCTCCCCTGGGGGGCGCCAGAGCACTTTAGGGGAGGCGCGGTGCGAGGGAAAAAGTAAACCGGAAAAGCTATCTGCTTGCTGTCTACTGATGTGAGAGAAACGTCTTTTACGCACACGATCAACTCTGTGGATTTAGGAAAAAGTTGGTACTGTGGAGTGCGCGTGTGGAGCGGGGATCAGTGGAAATGTTTCCCACCTTAGAGGATATTTTGGCCAGTGATGTCAGTAACGTTTCTGACGTCGGACCACTTTTTTCCGTAACGAGTAATCTAACGCGTTGCTATTTCAAATCCAGTAGTCAGACTACAGTTACTTATCAAAATCATTTTTGCGTTACTGCGTTACTATCTTCTTTTGTTATTTAATCGTATTTCCTCTACGCGTCTTGTCGAGTGACCGACGTCTCTATGCTACAGAAATGTAAACAATGGAGGGAGATGCGCATTTTGTTGGTGGAAAAACTGGAACTATTTTGAGTTTCTGTCACCAAGTCCGATTATTATAAGCGGCTTTGGGCTTCATCTTTTAAAAGTCGCTTGCAAGTTTAATGAGCGGCGGGTTGCGCCTTTTTGGGCTCGTTTTTGAACGTGAAGTTGCTCATTTGGGCTTGGAAATAAGCAGAGACTCATAATAAATCCCAGAATTTGTCAGTCATTAAGCTAGTTTTAGTCAGTCTCTCCCTGTTCATCATTTCCCGGATGATCCGTCCCGCTGTGTCTTTGTTAATGTCAACTTAATTTATTACCTCTCAATGACATCGAGCTTCGCGTTGCGCTCCAGAAAACTAAAATATCGAAACCAATATGAACAGCGCAATAAACGTGAAAACAGCCACGAATAAACGTGTCCGTAGTTGGCAATAGTTATAATGGCAAGTTAGCACCGTTATAATTATTAATATTACGGTAAGTGTCGCAGCCATCTGAGCTGTGGAGCTGCAGGAGGAGCTTTGTGCGCTGCGACATCAAACTCAGGGGCGTAACGCAGAACCTGGAGGCTGGGGGGAGAGGGGCTTTAAAATCCTTCTTTGAGTTTTCCAGACAACAGTGGACCACACAAATTACTCATGTTTTTTATTTTTGTACTGTTTTTTGTACAATCTCCTCTTCAGTTCAACCTTATCAGTGGAGACACATTGTTAATGTTATCATTATAAAATAACTTACAATTAAGTATTAGCAAAGATCAATGTGATTTTGAGGCGGAGCGTTGTTGTTAGCAGCTGCTGAAAGTAACTAAAAAGTTACTTTTAGTGTAACTTAGTTACTTTCCAAGTCAAGTAATCACTAATATAACTAAGTTACTTTTTCAAGGAGTAATCAGTAGTCCGATTAAAGTTACTTTTTCAAAGTAACTATGCCATCACTGGTTTTGGCCAGAGCGGGGCTGAAGGCGGAGGCGGAGTTTTTACAACTCCACCCCCCTCCGCGGGGGGGGGGGGGGGTGGAGGGGGAGGCGCAGCAGGCATTGGGCTCCTTGGAGGGGGGCTCACCCTTTCATACTTTGAAAACCCCTGATCTAGAAGAACCCAACGTGAGCAGTCGCATAATAGTCCGCGGGACACACATTTGGTTTCTGATTGTAAACCAGCTTTAATCTACAGATGTGTTGTAATCCTCTTTAGATTGAAGTCGGATGGCAGCTTTCCACATCTGGCAGCTCCAGACTGAATGAACCAGTGATGCCTCCCTGCAGCGAGAGTCACCTTTCCATATCACCGCGTCCTATCGGTTTTATTTAAACAACTGAGTCATGTTTAAAGCTGGAGCGAGGACTGTGAATGCCCTCTCAGCAGAGCGCGTGCCAGCTCGACTGGCTCACAATCACTTGACGCGGTTAACACCTATTTGCGAAATAAAAACAAAATATAATAATAAAGAAATAAACATTTATGAGACCCAATCACGGAGGCTCAGACTTACACAGTCGTTGGTTCAGGAGTGGCTGCTTTGAATAAGAATAAGCGGCGCACCAAAGCAAAGTCAGTCTATTCTCTATGGGGGGGAATGTGCGGGGCCTTGGAGGGGGAAAAAAGCTGCAGCAAAGCCCTGAGTGAGAGCCACTGAAGTCTACAAATACAAACTGGGGCTGAGGGGTCTGGCATGTCGAGTCGGAGCTGAGAACAATAAATGTTCCCGCTAGCTGACGCTGGAAGCCCTTTGGGTTGAAAGAGCCGCAACGCCGGAGCTGCTCTCCTAGCGGCCCCCTCTACAGGCCTCCCCGAATACCTCAGGATTGTCAGCGCGGGGGAAACATCCTCTGTGTGTGGGAGGAAAAGGCAAAGCACGTCTCCCAAACGCAGCATAGGGAGCAGAAGGGAGGGAGAGCGGGTCTCTGAGATGTAAAAGTGCCGATACTCACTGTGTTCCGTGTTGTTATCTGGCTGGCAGCAGTAGTAGTCCTTATGGCAAAGCGCGGTGCAGTGCTTGGTAACGGGCCGCCCTGTCTGAGCCTGCAACAATCCGGCTTCTACTGCGCAGGCGCCCGACTCCATGCTGTTAAAAGGCTTATTATAAATAGGACTTTGGCCCGTTCCTGCTAAGAGACACATGATGTGTCGGGTTGGATTTTAAGCTTGTTAGTGACACGATGCAAGAGGTTCGCAAGAGGTCAGGCCACACAACAAGTAGCTTATGTTGAACTTGTTTCTACTGCTGTGTGTGTGTGTGTGTGTGTGTGCGTGTGTGTGTGTGTGTGTGTGTGTGTGTGTGTTGGAGTACACCCTCATTTCATTACAGGATTCTATCAGCACATAATACAAATAATCTGGCCTTTATGTTGTTCTGAAAATGTGTTAAAAATATAGCTTAAAATCCATTAAACAAAAACACAAAATGGAGAAGCCGCTGGCTGAAAAAGCAGCATCCCTGCTTCTAACTACAGCACAATAAGCAATTAATGAGTAATAAAATCTGCAAAAGCAGAGGGGGTGTTGGCAGTCTGCTGTGCTGGAGCGTACAGATGTGTGTTAACAATGCCCAGAAGGAAAGAGGTCAGCAGGGACTTTAGGAAAGCAATTGTCTTTGCCAGCGGTGGATCATGCACTAAAGAGTTGCAATAGTTGATTTAATAGTTAGATGGCCAGGTCCTGCTGCAGTAGAACTCCATGATAATTCCAACTGCTTCACAGTTTGTATGAAGTTTTAGCTGTTTTCTGGAATGCAATATTTGGTTTTCTTTTTCCACTTTTACACTCGTCTGTTTGAGAGAAATGGTTAAGGAATGCTTGGTGTTTTTCTTATACTGGTATCTGATGTTAGAAATCCTCATGTCAAAAATAAACATCTTACTATTTCCATTGAGGTCAAGAGTTACTTTTGCCTCATTTCCTGCGCACCCCTCATTTATTAAGTTAGCCTCGAGATCTTCCATCTAACAGTGGCTTAAAGTTCACTTTTTGGACAAAAACTTGCCTTAAATTGTGTGATCTTAAAACAAAACAGAAAAGAAAATAATCAAGCTGCTAACAATAATACTGCTGGACTTTAAGAGTTGTGCAGATCTGAGTGCATGCAAACCTGAAATAATGATATCAGTGGAGCCTGCTGTTTGTTTTTTGCCTTTCAGATTAAATTTAAATCATTTTATAACCTAGTAAGAGCAAATATGTACAAAAGCTGCGTTCTTAACAATAACCTGTCTCTGATTCCCCTCACAGGCATTTGATCACTTCTATTTCTAACATATTTCTAAAAGTATGTTTTGTTTTGCAGGCGGTTGAGGTGAAGGTAACGGTGCGAAGCAAAAACACTCGATAGCCAAGCATGTGATCCAGCCCTTATCAGTGCTTCGACGCAGGCTATGGTTTCACTGTGGTTTATTTGCACTTAAATCATGTGATAAAGAGCTGCGAGACAAAAACAGGAGAAAGAGGAATTCAATGTGACAACACATTGTTCAGCACCAGTGTACAGTACGTTTGGGAGGGGAAAGACACTGAAAGAGCCACTGGAGCATCACAGGACTGCAGAAATGGAAACGAAAGAGCAATAAACTGTGCGTATTCCGGCTTCCACTCACAAACAGAATAAAACCAGGTACTAAGAGACTTATTCACACGTAATTATAAGTGTGAGATTTACAAACTAGCAGCAGAAAACTTTAGAAAAGACAACAAAAGTACTAGTGCGTTTCTGTTCTAACTAAACAATCATACATACTAACATCTGAAGGCATGTAGACACCTGGCGCTAACTTCCCAACACCAACACACAGTGAAAAAGCTTCAACTTTCCCACATATTTCACAGTGGTGACGCTAGCTCGGAAGTGTTTGGCGGGAGTATTTAAGCTCCGCCCCCCACCCCAGAAGAACCAGGACAGAAATGACACGTGGTGATCTGCGTTGTTTTTGTTTGAGGGGTGTTAGGTGTTGAAAAGGCCATCTGGGTGAGACTTTTTGATCAGTGTAGAAACACTTATGATCATTAAGAAAAGCAAAATGAATAGTTGTGCTTGACATGATAGTAGCGATCATAACACACACACAGAAAAAAAAAAAAAAAAGAGTCACGGCGGAGGTTCATTCACATTTAGTGGGGTGGAAAAAGAAACCCATCCTGCTGTAAACCTCAACTGAGACGCTAATCTGAAGTCCTTCGTCCTTTTGATCCCTAGAATGCGAAACAATTCAAACATAAAAATATATACAAATAAAACAAGTTAAAAAAAGAAAAGCTTAGGTCATTTTTTCCTTTTGTCTTCCATCAGCTGATCAAAACCGACGAGTTGTTGCAATACATATACAATAGTTACAATTCATTCGCCACGGCCCGCAGTAAAAATCATCTTATGACATTAAAGGATGTAAAAAGGCATCTAAATAGTACATGACACAAGTGCAAAAGTTGTATCGTACAGTGAGGTAACACAATTGTTTCATAAAAACAATGTTTTCTAAACTATACGGTACAGTGCTTTCCCCTAACATTATCCAAGAAAAACTAAAGGAACTCAACAGCAAATTGTTTTTTTATGCTGCTTTCATATTTGGTTACCTTTTGACTGAATTTTGTTACCACGTGACAAATGTTGCCCATTCGGCAAATCGACATGGATACGGTTTTATCGTCTTAAATAACAGCCAAACTCAATATGGAAAATAATAAAAAAACCAAATGTGACTCGATCGCTTCATACAGAATCGATTTGCTTTAAAACAAAGATGAGTCGCCTTGCTCCGCCGCACGTTTTCCCCCCGTGTTGGGCTTCATCTAACCGGTTACCAGATCCCGCTGGATCTCCCTCCAGGCGGGGCCAGGATCCGAGCCGAGGATCTCTTTGGAATGTTGTCGTCGATCTGAGCACCTGCAGCCGCGGAGAAAAGGGGAATCGTTTGAGTTCAGCAGCAAAAAACCCCCAAAACAAAACAAGTCAGTGTCTGTTTTCTCTCAGGTTTCTAACCTGTAGGTAGATTTAAGAAATGAAGATTGAAACGGCTCCTGATTTAGTTCAATGGGTTTAAGGGACTGTGTGATGTGTCCGAGAATGTGTGTCTGTTTTTCCCCTTTTTCTCAACACACTAAGAAAAAGTTAGAAATAAATCCCTTGTAGTTGGATTTTTAAGTTCAAAAATATAAAAGTTTAAAGATAGTGCAGCCATCTCCAGGGGCAACCACAACATTTCTAACCCTCGTCAGGTCATTTTTAAATGATGGCCAGATGCACCAGAAGTACCGACGTCCATTTATTGCTTAAAATAAATCAAACTAATTTCGCCACGGAGCAAAGGCTTGTTGGAGGATGGGTCTCACCAGACAGGCTGAAGCTGGACTCGTGGAGGTCCCTCACGCCGCCATGACGGGTGCAGGGGCGCGTTGGGGTGTCCAGATCTGAAGCGCCCGTGTCCCTCTTTCCCGAATTCACCACGGCAACAACATCACCGTTGTAGGGCTCCCGCTCAACAGCTTTCACAGCCTGGCTCTGGACCAACAAGAAGATCGGCAAATGTGGACAAATCAAACCAGGAAAACCTGACAGTCACCATGGCGACTAGAGAAATATTCATGTTGTAAGAGTTTTACCTTTTCTCTCTGAACCATCTTCTTGTAGAGGTAATCTGGGAAAGTCCTCAAAGGACAGAACTTCCCAGAACCCTCTGCGCACGTGAACATGCCGTTTTCATAGACCAGACGCCCGCGGCTGATGGTGACCAGGGGCACGCCGCGACAACGCAGACCTTCGTACAGGTTTACGTCGCCTCCCTGGAACTGGTTAACCACTGAGATGGTCCTGCAGGCGGACATCAGAAGAGAGACGACCCGGTTCAGTCAGACAAAGGCTTGATTGGGCTCAGAGAGAGACAAGCTGGTCGATGAGCGTGTGGATCAAGTTTCATACTTGGACCCCTCGGGGTCCCAGACCACCACGTCAGCATCTGCTCCGGGGATGATCCGGCCTTTCCGGGGGTACAGGTTGTAAATCTTGGCCGCATTAGAGCTTGTGACGGCAACGAAGCGATTCTCGTCCATTTTGCCTCCGACCTGCCCGGTAAAACAAAAATAAAGTGTGTCGAACTTACAGGTTGAAGTGGAAACAATTGTTATCTGGCATCCTGTGAAAAGTGCTTGTTTTGTTCCGCTTTTGGTTTGCAGACACACCCCAATGTTTCAGATCAGTAAGCAACTTTTAATATCAGACAAAGAAAACCTGAGCAAATACTAACAGCAGCTTTCAAATGATAATTTTATCTGCTACAGGAAAGACGTTTCCTTGACTGACCTGATCTTTTACATTTTCATATCCTGACCTTCCATATTCACACACGTCTTTTAATTCAGCCCCACAGGACCGTTTTCAGCTACTGTTGAAGCCACACCATCTCAACTGAATACCAGACTTTGACTAGGCCGCTCAAAATTCTTATTATGTTACCTTTTGAAACTTTTTACTTTACTTCATGTCATCAAAGAGGTTCAACTCAAAGCTGAATGAACCTAACAAGTGAATTTACAATGTGATCCACACAGGCTGGCAGATTTAAGTTACAAGTAATCTTTTAATTTCCATAGATGTTTGCATATTTAAAATTGTAGACTTTTTAACGATGCGTAGACACTGACTACTGAATTCTGACAAAAAAACCCAAAAAGAATTGAAGAAGACGAAATCTTTAGAGGGCAAATGCTTGAAAAGCAGTATTTTCTTTTTCTATTATCTGTTTTTATTCCCCCAGTGAAATTGGATTTTCTATTTGTGGAAGTTCTCTGGCTGCCAAAGCAGGAACAAAAAGAGCCACACGTACCACCCCCCTCTCCCAGATGACGCTCATACGGTCCTGAACGCCTGGAAGGCCGTGAGGGATCTTTGTGAAATCATCCTTGCCCATGGCCCTCTGTTTGACGGTGAACGGACGGTGATCGGACGCCAGGACGTTTAGAGTGTCGCTGTGGCGGGAGTGAGGAAGGCAACGACAGTTTAGTCGCCGATACAAACTCCGTCTGCGATTGTAAGTGAGAGACTGTGTGGCGTTTCCTCACTTTCCAAGCAGACTCATCAGGACGTTGGGAGTACTGGGGTCCAGGCGGAGAGGAGGCACCGTGACGTGGGCGGCTGCGTGAGACCAGTCCAGGTGATAGTACTGCATGCCGTTCAGGACAGCGTGGGCCGTGGTCGTCTCTCCGTGGACAACCTTACCTGCGGGCGAACGAAATGTAAAAGAAAAACAAGGAAATGCTCGCGGTCTAAGAGCAGGGTGCCTGCAGACGTGCAATTTAAAAGTGAGCCAGCTTCAACCTTGCATCTTGGCTGACGCCACCACATCGCCTGCAGACATGCTGGACACATTGACGAGATAGATTGGGCAGTGGGCCTGAAGAGGAACGAGCACAAATAGATTTTTTTAGCAAACCCAGCACCTCTGTCGGGCTGTGGAGACCGTTTTATGTTTCTCATTATTATAACTCACCCTGTTGGCGATTGTGATTGCCCTGTGCGTCGCTTCTGCTTCCAGCTGCAAACCACACGATGAGTCAGAAATTATTCTGTTCTACTGCAATTATTTACAGTGTCTCGCAAAAGCAACTATGTCCTTTCTCGTATATTACAGCCACCACCATTTTTCACTATGACTGTGGTCTGTTTTGGTTCAATTTCACAATTATGCACCACTTTGAGGTCAATTTATCACAAGAGTTGAGGACCATTACTGTCCAGAACCTCAAATTACTCTTTGTAAAAAAAAAAAAAAAAAAGATAAAATCTTTTCTTATATATAAATTTAGACTCCAAAATTTGTTTTCATGCTTACATAAAATAGCAATCGCTTTTATTTCAATTTATTTTGGTTTAAAAAAAAAAAAAAAGACAAATAGGAAACTTTTACAAAAAGAGAATGAATGAATGAATTTTCTTTCATTCTATATTTGCAGAAAACCCAATAAGAAAAATAGCAAAAAACTGGAAAGAACATACAATAAAGCCCAAAATTATCTTTACTCCTTGCAGGTTTAGATATACAGTAAAATAGATTTTATCTCATTGGACATCCAGTTAAAATAATGGCTAAATTAATTGATTAAAATTGTTAATATTGCATAAAAACGCATTACTAGCCACACACTAGTTGTGGGTTGGAAGTGTTAAATTTGGCTTCAGCACCTCAGGTTGCAGAAATCATGTTCTGTAAGAAAAAGTCTTATGTAGGCAACATATTTGCAGAGATTTTATTGATATCACTAACCAGACTAGAGGAGTAAAAAGTTATTTTTATCTAAGGTCTAAAGCCAGTGGCTGGTTAATTTTGAGTCTCCCACCTCTTCAGGTCGACTGACTTCAATCCCCTCCGGTCCACTGATCCCGAGGTCTAACGCTTCCTTCGCACCCTGAGAAGACAAGGCAGCGCATACATATTTATTTATTATTGTAAACTGTTCAAATATATATATGTTGAAATGATCAATGTTTAGTTATACTGGTATTGTGTTCTTCTACACATGGCTTCTTCCTAACCTCGGCGACCAGCTCCCCGTTCTCAGCGTGGACCCTTGCAATGGCCCCGATGTCCTTACAGTGCTGCAGGGCCTGGAAGAGTTCGCTGTCCCTCAGCATGAACGTCTCCTTGTAGGCCATGAACATCTGGAAGGAGTTCACTCCTTTCTCTCTCACAAGCTTCTCCATCTCATCTCGCACCTGCACACAAGAAAATAGTCCAAGTGTTGATGAAAGGGCATCGGAGCCAACAATACTTGGCAAAGTTTGCACATTTAGAGACTGAAAATTGTATCCATTCTTCTTTGCAAAATAGGTGGACCAGAATCTGATTGGATGGCTGTAGGTGTAGTGTTTGTTTTCTGCCACATGTAACATTTGGGACAACTTGACATTGTTTAACATGGAGGTTTGCAGATATAAATGGACAAAATGTGAAAAAAAATGTGAAAAAATATAACAGAGTATTACTTCTTTAATTTTAAAAGGTACTGTAAAACAGCTTGCTTTAGCTATTTGACAAATTTGTACAATACTGAGTTGTGATCAATGTTGAAGAAGGTTGAAAACCTATTTTTTAAGTCAGGGAAATGCATAGTTTCGTACCTTGGGTCCCCACCATGTAACTCCGACATGAAGAGAGTAATCACAGCAAGCTTTGGGGTCAGCCATGCTGCGGCACTTCTCGTACGCGTCCAGCAAAGACTCATTCTTCTCTGGCAGAACATGTCCAATCACCATTGTGGTACCGCCAGCTAGAGCAGCCTGGAGGAAATCCCAAAAACAACCTTTTATATGTCTGGGTGGATGGATAGCCAGCTAGCCATCTAGCTATTAAGCTAGCTAACCAGCTAGATAGATAGTCAGCTAGCCATCTAGCTATTAAGCTAGCTAACCAGCTAGCTAGATAGTCAGCTAGCTATCTAGCTATTGAGCTAACAAACCATCTATCAAGCGACCAAGTTAGCTGGCTAGATAGAGCTAACTAGCCAGCTAACTATTAAGCTAGTGAGCTATTAAACCAACTAGCCATCTAGCTAGGTAGCTAGCAAGATAGATAGATAGATAGATAGATAGATAGATAGATAGATAGATAGATAGATAGATAGATAGATAGATAGATAGATAGATAGATAGATAGATAGATAGATAGATAGATAGATAGATAGATAGATAGATAGATAGATAGATAGATAGATAGATAGATAGATAGATAGATAGATAGATAGATAGATAGATAGTCAAACTAAATGGTAAATGAGACACATACTTAGCATGAAAATGAGAAAGAACTATTAAATCTGTAAAAAGGGAAATGCTTTAAAAGCAAAGTATATATCTTTTGAATGGAAACTTGTTTTTCTTGATGTACTTTTTTAATACATGTTTTTAAAGGCATAAATTAACTTAAACAGCTAAGAAAGCAGAATGTAAAATCGCAAGTATAAAATTACCCTTAATGTTCATGCAATAAAAGTTAATGTGCAAACCTTTAATATTTATTTATTTGTTTATTTCATTCATTTACAGTTCAAATTGAACATTTGTTTTGAACATTTAAAGTTCAAAATAAATGTGCTTTATTTCAAAATAAAGCACATTTATTTTGAACTAAATGTGCTCATTTCAAAATGTGCTGAAATAAGCACATTTTGAATAAAATATATCATGTAACATTACAGAAAAGATGCACTTGTTAAGCCAGTAAATATTTACAGAACCACAATCTAATAATCAATACAGCCTCATCCCAAACCATGAACCTTGAGACCTTTAACAATGATCCTTATAAATCTATCAGTAGTTAAAGCACCAGACTGACGGCTCCTCATGGTGCAATCATGAGCTATTTAAACCCATTACTCTGTTATTACTTTACGACCTCAGTATTTAATAGTTTTCCAGCCCCTAGAAGCAGATTTACTACAGTAAAACTGGATAACGGCAACCACTGAGGACACAGCGTGTTTTTGTGTAGGAATGCCTGGCTCAACGAACATCTGTCAGCTGACCCCAGGGGGACTGTGGAGGAGGACTGCAGAGGAAGACGGGTGTGTGTCTGAGGACCATTGTTCCTCAGCACAATGGCGTGAGTGAAAGGATTTGCGGCAGTCTTTGCAGCAGCCCCTCGGTATCCATGGAGACGGCTAGCGAGCTACATTTGTCCCCAGGCTATGTTTTTTTTTCCCGGTGGCATCAGGGAGGAGACGGGAGAGGGGAGGATGAGCAGGGAGGAGAGGGAACAGTTGTAAGTGTCTGTGGGTTTGTTCGACACTCAGCGTCCGTCACCTTTCATCTCACGTCGTCGTAAAATGCAACAAAGTGACGAGTCATCGTGGACGCCGAGAGGAGAACGAGACATCTGGTTTATACAGGATAACTCCTTTAAGGAGATATCAGCCCTGCTCACAGAATATCTTAAAATGACAGTGATGTAAATGAAGGAAGCTCTGCAAATTGGGTCTCCTATAGAAAAAAGACATTTTAAAAAATGAAATAAATGTGCTTTTATTATCTTAGCGCACGTCTCTTTCCTACAGCGACCTGTTCTGCTGTTCCTTTTTCATGTGCATTTTTACAGGAATCAGCTGAACTCTGTCCAATATTCAGCTGGATATCTTCTTTTTGGAAGAACTCCCGATACCTTGATACAGGAGAGCAAAGACTTACTTTTTTTGTATACATTATTCATTTCTTTGTCTGCACTGCAACCTGTTGAAACATGTCTGATATTCATCCAGGCTGCTAGCATCATTGCAACCTTAGCAACTTTCTCCCTGTATTTAGTGATTATTCAGGAACATCTACTAACTCTATTTTTTACACAAAAACAATAAGAAACAAAGTAAGATACATTTTCTGCTTTTATCAAGAGGATATTTGAGACTTGAGACTGGAAAGAGAGCATTTTATTTTTTACTCCTCTTCAAGAAACAAATAGTTTTACTTCTCTCTCCCATAGCGTCCCTCACAACTATTGCCAATTATGCAAATTACAACATGACACGGGGATTAGCATCTTTTAATCGATTTCTACATCCTGACTAGATTTGCCAACACATGGTAAGCCGTGCTAACATTGCGTACCGCATAGCAAAAGGCTGAAGACAACTTAAAAATGTGAACTGTAATCATTTTGTCTTTGTTTTCTATTTCTTAGACAGAAATCTGAAGTGGCTAAATTACGTATCAAGTCAAACCCCTGCCAAATTCAAGCTTTCATTCAAGCTGGAGAGTCAGTTGAAGCTTTGTGCTGAGAGTAACTTTCTGCCTTTTGCAACTGAAAACTCAATATAAGTGTAAAATAAGTGCACAATCTTGGAACAAAACAAGCTTTGTTCAAGATTGTGTTTTAGTTTTAACAGGGTCTGAAACGTTCTCCTTAAAGTGAACCAAAGTAGGGCATTTGATCCAGGAATACGAACAGGGATCAAAAGCACGATTCATGTCTGTCATCTCGGCTAAAATTAGCAACTGAAAACATTTGCATCTGGTGGACAAAACGACACCAACTAACCTGAAATCCAGATTTGAAAGCTTCACACCCCGACACATAAATCAACATCTACATCTTCCACTGTCACATAAAGCTTCCTCCACTCCCCTTTCCTGCAGGGTGCTTACCTTGGTGCCGCTGTAGTAGTCGTCCGCGGTGACGGCGTTCATGAAGGTCTCCTCCAGGTGGACGCTGGTGTCGATGCCCCCGGGAAGCACCAGCTTCCCCGAGGCGTCGATCACTTTGGCTCCTCCGGGGATCATCAGCTCCTTCCCCACCTGCTGGATGATGCCGTTCTCGATGTAGACGTCGGCCTCCTGGGTGCAGTCGTCGTTCACCACCTTGCCGCCCTTCACCAGGATCCGCACCATCGCTGAGCTGGAAGACATGGCTATCGCTCTGCGTGGCAAAGAGAGAAACGCACACGTGTTCAGGAGAGTTTGAGTGACTTTCTTGGTCCAAATACACAAAAAGAGAAAAAGCTACAGATAAGGTACCTCATTCTGAGACAGTTTGAGGAGTTTAACGAGGAGAGAAGAAGCTCTGGGATGCTACTCTGTGATGGGTCTGTCACACTGTGACTGACATCAGCTACAGCGCTGAGAAGGCTGTGTCAGTCACCGCCTGAAACCTGACGTACCGTCACAGTGACGCAGTGGGAACAGAAAGAAGCTGAGTCCGGTTGTAGGTCACAATGAGGCGAACAAGGGTCAACAGGGCCTTTATTATATAAAAAGGGACGGCCAGTCATACAGCAACGTACAATGACCTGCATCACACTGGGATAAATCTGGAGACCAAAATCTCAACATGAGTTGAAGGACTAGCTACTTGGTATTCAGTTAGTTAGTCAGTCAGTCAGTCAGTCAGTCAGTCAGTCAGTCAGTCAGTCAGTTAGTTAGTTAGTTAGTTAGTTAGTTAGTTAGTTAGTTAGTTAGTTAGTTAGTTAGTACTGGTAATGTTGTCATCTAGTTAGCAAACAAACAAGTGATTATTTATTCCATAAAAACATAACTTGAAGCGCGAGGACAAAAATAACTGAACATCCGACTTCAGTTGAGTTCTAAATAAACGGCTAAAGTAAAATTCAATACCAAAACTTTAGTAGTTAAAGTTACTAGATTCTGACCATTATGGCACAACAATTGTACAATTATGTTTGACTAAATTTTAAAAGATGACAAAAATTTTCTACCATCCAAAAGTCATTTTTATAGTGCACTGTTTGCAGTAATATCTCTTACTTTAATGTGATTTTTGCTTGACTTGAATAATGACCAGTTCTACTGTTTATTCAAACTAATTTGAATAACTGTATCTGAAACAACAGTGATCTTTCAGGAGGTTAAAGTAAAGGGAAAATAATTTGAATAGCACTATATATATATATATATATATATATATATATATATATATATATATATATATATATATATATATATATATATATATATATATATATAAATAATCAAACATATACATATGTTTTTGAGAACTTAAGCAATAGTAAGTTTGCCCCTCGCTGGTTCTGAATCCCTCCTCTCCTCTCAGGCTCTGGGTGAATTTAGGTTGCGGTCCGCGATAAACAATTCATGAGAAACAAAGAAGCAATCTCCTGGGTTCCTCCTGCGCCCTCTCTGGCTGCCTCCTTCCCTGCGCATCATTTGTGGTGATGATGTTAGGAGCTGTGCGTGGACGTGGAGATGCTGTGTGCCCACCGTCTCCCTAGATCTGTGCGTGCTTGCGTGAAGTGCAGGATGCGTGCGTCTGAGGGTGCGGCAAGTTTACTGCAAGGCATGGCACTCCTTCACGCTTCCAGATCTGACGCCTGATAGTGGGAGAGGTTCTGGAGAATCCATCGGAACCTCCGCTAACAGGTCGAACTGCGCTGTTGCTCCGCTATGATCTCACTTATTATGTGTATTATTATAACACAGAGGTGACCGGTGGTGGACGGCCTGGAAGTTGTTTAAACGGGCCTCTTTAAAGAATGTTAGGAAATAGTTTCACAGTAAATAAATACGCTGATTCACGCAGACGGTTCATTTAATGTGATCGAATTCAGGCCCAACTTTTTAATTCTGATTCATTTTTGCGCGCACACGCGTAAATAAAAACCTACCCCGCTCCCACCTTTAATCTATAAATAATTCCTGTAAATATGCAGATCTGCCTCGTTTGGTCCAGGCGTAGTCAAAATGATGACACATGACACAAAGAAACCGGTCTCCATCATGATCAGCTGCACAGCCCACATCCAAGACTCCAAAAATAAAAAAAAGAAAAGAAAATCCCCACTGCGCTCTCTCTCAGCGCGCCCTCTTCACAGTAAGGTAATGCTGGCGAACTAAGTGGCCAGACATTAATTAAACCCTGCGGCCCGTCTGGACGGGTGTGGTTGAGCTCCAGGGCGTGAATGGCACCGTGCAGCCGCTGGGGAGGGGGATATGGGAACAAAAAGTGTCCGGGTAGCAGGGGTGGTGATTAAGACGCAGAAGCCCGCTGGCCTCAATAAAATCGCTAATGTGTGGAGCACATACCTCCAGATTGGGCCTGTTGCAGCTGCTCCAATCCGCGCTCTGGTTACTTTCTGACCGGAACAGAAGGCAACACAATCCGTGGACGGCCCTGCCCAAGCAGATACACACACCAGATGGATACCTTCCCGGCCGGTCTGGGACCAGCACACAGCAGCAGCATCAGCGTCAAGTCAGCGAAGCGGATTGAATTGAAACGTCTGATGTACCCCTTCAAAATAAAAGTCACACGAAATCAAATACTAGTTTACGTCGTGGTTCGAAATGAGTCAATGGACTTAAAGAAGCCACAGAAATAAACAAATCTAATTTTGCGAGGCACAATTTATATTGGAGCTTCTGGAATAAAAACAACACGCTTGTAATCTACAATACAATACTTCCAAACACTAATGTTC